>NC_047152.1:10945584-10953084 GCF_009819705.1 Hippoglossus hippoglossus | reverse complement strand
GATGAAGTGAAGATGATGAAGTGAAGATGATGAAGATGATGAAGTGAAGATGATAAAGTGATGAAGTGAAGATGGAGGAAACAGTTTGAGTGTTTTCATGTAGTCTCACTCGTGACGCTGCTGTTGAGCAAGGTGACTTTCTGCTGCAGGTTCAGATCTTCCTCCTCCAGATGTTTCTTCAGCTGGGACACAGACTCCATGTTCTCTGTTCAACACACATCAACACAACAAAGTGTCAAACACGTGTTCACCAAACACTGATGATGTAATTCACTTGTTGCCTCACATTAGTCCTGCAGGTGAATTTAAGTGTTACAGGTGAAACACTTTATTTATGTCTCTGATTTCATAGTTTCCACCTTCTGACACCTGTTAGCATCTGTTAGCATCTGTTAGCATCTGTTAGCTCGCCTCGGACCACAAGGCGACAGTGGTTCGTTGTTTATCCGACAGTCACTTCACTTCAGCGGGTAAAACAAGTGTCGTTATCCGGTTAAACGTCGGCTCCGTCGACTCGTTGATGGTAAAACACTGACAAATAAACGCTTCGAAGTTTCAAACACAACGTTTGACAGCTAACACAGTTAGCTCGTAGCTAGCCGACGCGCTGCTGTTTCTACGGCAACATGACGTCATCACACTGCGACGGCGCACACCCCTCTGCACCAAAAACAAATGTTTATTTATTATATAAATTTATTTATTTACTAAGGAAATAAAGACAAAAAACAACCAGAGGAAAAAAGATGTTTTAAATAGAGGTCATAAAGAATTTATTCATGTTGCTTGTCTATAAGTTGTTAAATATATAAACGATATATATATATACACAGTATATATATATATATATATATATATATATATATATAATATATATATATATATAGTATATATATTTAATAGTATATATATTATATATATAGTTAATAAGTGTTATTATCAGTAAAGTGTATCGTCTGTGAGGCTGCAGTGCGCCCCGGTGGCCTGTGGGTGGCGCTGTTAGTTGAGCTGAATGAGTGGAACAGCAGCAGCTTCACTCATCTTCAGTGTGAGGAGCTGCAGCGGAACCAGTTCACTGTCAGTGATGAGTGAGGATCATCTCCCTCTTCATCCAGAAGATACTCATTGGTTTGTATCTTCAGAAACATCAATGAGAAGTTTTTCTTTAAATAGATTTGATCAATGTTAGTTTTTCTTTGTGATCCTATTGGTTCAGAAATATATTATTATTGATGCTCTTCTTTCTGTGTCCATTCATTAAGAATTTATATCAAACACTATATATGTTGTTGACCATAATATTATATAATAAAGTTAGTACTATTTAAATTATATATCATGAATATCTCTTTATATATAAAACTAAATTAATGTAAAATAATATATTTACACAACATATGACACGTTTATATTATATAAAAGTCTTCTCTCTGCTGATCACGTGGTGAGCAGTAATAGTAACGCACAGTAACGTGATAGTAACGGACGGTCGGTGCAGCTGCTGCAGCCTCACGGTGCGCGCTGCGCCTGCGTGCTCGAACACACAGACCGTGCGCGCGTCCGCTGCCCGCACCGGCAGAGAGAGAGCAGCACCGGGGGACGGTAACGGGATCTGTAACGGTGACGTGATGTGATGCCGCGCGGGATCACGGTAACGTAAGAGCAGCAGCAGAGGAGGAAGAGGAGGAGGAAGAGGAGGAGGAGGCTGACCGAGGAGGATGCAGCAGTGATCGGTACCGGGAGCAGGAGACACATCCGTCCCTCCAACCGGAGCCTGGACCGAGCAGGGATGGACTGGTAGGGAGGAGGAGGAGGAGGAGGAGGAGGCGCGAGGAGACACCGACGGTACATAACGGAGCAGAGCGCGAGGAGGAGGAGGAGGAGGGAGGAAGAGGAGGGAGGATGAATCCGGTGGACGGAGGAGGAGAAGCGGGCCCGGACGGCCTGGCGACGGCAGGTAGGTGTGTGTGTGTGTGTGTGTGTGTGTGTGTGTGCGTGAGTGCATGAGTGCGCGCGAGCAGGCGTGTGCGTGTGTGTAGTGGGAGCTGCTGTCGCCATGATGCCTCCACATCCGCCCATTGACTCAGAGAGTGTGTGTGTGTGTGGGGGTGTGGAGGGTCCCACCAAGGAGGATTGTGGGAAGGCCTGCTGGGTTATTAAACGTGTGTGTGTGTGTGTGTGTGTGTGTGTGTGTGTGTGTGTGTGTGTGTGTGTGTGTGTGTTTCCCATTCATTCCAGTAGTAGAGGTATCATCATCATCATCATCATCATCATCTTCATCAGTAGCAGTAAAACAGAATCCTGGCCTCTGATTGGCTGACAGGAGTCAATTAAAATCCTTTTGAATGGTCACAGTTCGGACATCAAGGTGGAACGTTCACCTGCAGGTAACCATGGCAACAGCCTCATGCAGCACCAGCAGGTGAAGCTGTCACCTGATCGTCTCTGAGTTGATTGACAGGATCACAGTGATCAATAATCAATGAATCATACATGTCACATTATACATTATACATGATTATACATAAATGTGAGGATTAAAGAAAATAAACATGAACGTCTTTGAGTTTGAGACAAAACAAGAAGCTTAACAACCGACCGCACATTGTTTTGATTGATCGATCAGATGATCTACAGATGAATCAGTGAAGGTTCAGCTGCAGGACATATTCAAGACTTTTAGAAAACTTCGAAGATCTTTCTTTAAGGGACTTTAATCATTTTAAAGACTTTTTCAGACCTTTTTCAGAGATGGTATCATTATTGTTATTATTATTATGTTTTGAGTCAAATTGATTTCAATAAACATCTGGATCCAGTGAATGTAGACGTGATTCATCAGGAGGAACTGAGTCACGTTTTAGTTGCTTTATTATTTAGACTTAAACAGAATAAGTAAATAGAAGTTAGCGTGCGGACCATGTCCCAGCTGCTAACATAGAGGAGGCAGAGTCAATGACCTGTGATGCATCTTCATTTACGATCTGGGAGTTGGACGAAGACTCGTGACTCTTTAACTTCGCATCTTTAGGCCTCAGGCTAGCAGTTTCCCTCTGTTTCCAGTCATTATGCTAGGCTAAGCTAACCTGCTGGTTGCTGACCTTCTTACAATTAGCGTTAGCATTATTTAGACTTTGATTTTAAACTTTTTGTCCAAACATTAAAATGTAAAACACGTAACCAGATCCACTCGTCTCTTCAGTCAGTAGAATAAACACTTTAATACACAATTTGTTTATTGATGTTTATTCTTCAGGAACTGTGTTTGACTTTTCTGAATCTTCTATGTGTGTTTATTTACCGAAGGAAAACCAGAAAACAAATATCCAGAGATCCTCCGATAGATTTACCAGTGAAGGTCTGAAAGCGTCCGATGTTCGTACGATGCTCCTGATCGTCTTCATTAGTTGAGTTGTGTCATCAGGGAGACGAGTCCTGACAGTTTCTCTGAGGCTCTGAGCAGCAGCTATTTTAGGTTTACACTGTGTGTGTGTGTGTGTGTGTGTGTGTGTGTGTGTGATGCCTCCACATCCACCCATTGACTCAGAGAGAGAGAGAGTGTGTGTGTGTGTGTGTGACAGCTGGTTCAGGATCAGTCAGGGTGATTGACAGCTGGTCAATCAGACTGTTGATTGATTTTTCTGATGATCGTCATGTTTTGTCTGCGTCGGACCACAGACACCGACATCACCTCATTAGTGTCCACACACTGTAAATAAACATGGACACATCACAGCTACATCATCATCTGCAACGCCCCCTGGTGTCTGGCTGCAGTACATCAGAAACCCTCCTTCATCTTTATATACAGTCACTGATGGTATATATATATATGTATGTGAGTAACACAGTGACGTTGTGTATATACAGTGATGATCTGTGTTAATCCGTCAGACGTCTCAAACAATCAGTCTGGATTAAAGCGTCTGGGTCGTGAAGGACTGAAGGACACTAGTGAAGGAGACAGAGGACGGAGCGAGGAGCTAGTGAAGGATGAATAAACGAGTGTCCCTCTCTCTTCTCCTTCATCTCCGCCACGTTTTTAGGTTTTCTCTCCGAGGGGTAGCGCCGCTCGCCGAGCTGCTAATGTGAGACGCTTAATGTCCTCAGTGTGTGTGTGTGTTGGATTAGCTTCCTCCCGCTGTGGAGGATGATCTGACGCACACACACACACTGACACACACACAGACACACACACAGACACACACTGAGCTGCAGGACTTTGACTTGAAATGTCAGTTGAAGCCTGATTGGTTGAGTTCAGTGGACGTTTGGATCTGATGTTATTTGGTTCATCTTTATTTTAACATTCAACAACCAGCGTCTGAAACACGTGAACAGACAGAATCACGGGATGAGGAGCAACGTTTCTCACTTTGTTTTATCTTCATCGATTCATCGTCTGTTATTATCATCACATTATTATCTGAAGCATCAGTGATTTATAAAATCTCTGCAGCTCCAGATGAGACGAGAGGAGACGGACGGGTCAAGACTTTTGATTCTTTAGCTCTTTGGTGTTTTGACTGTTGACACGACATCTGAGGACGTCCCCAACAAACTGATAAACTCAGACGGTGTCACCTTCATGTTCGCAGGAGGATGAACCCTCGGACTTTTTTAACAGCAGCATCTCAACAATCATCCCACGTGTGTTTGGGAACATTCGTAGCTTTTACAAATGATAAAGTTATGAGAAAAAACATGTTTCATTTTCCATGTGTGTGTCTCAGGTTCAGGTAAAGCCGAGTGTGTTCGGGCGGTCGACGTCCTGACGGTGCTCAGAGAGAAAGTGGCCTTTGTATCAGGTAACACACACACACACTCACCCACACACTCACACACACACTCACACACACACACAGTGTGACCCAGTTTAAACGACTGAGTGTTTGTTTCAGGAGGACGAGACAAACGAGGCGGACCAATCCTGACCTTCCCTGCCAGGACTAATCACGATCGAATAAAACAGGAGGACCTCAGCCGATTGGTCACTTACCTGGCGACCATACCCAGGTACAGGATGTCCCCTCTACCTGTCTCTCTCTCAGTGAAGTCAGTGGACATGAGCAAACCTGGGTGAGACTAACACCACGTCTGTCCCTCTCCCTGTCTGTCTCAGTGAGGATGTGCGAGCCCGGGGCTTCACCGTGGTGGTGGACATGCGCGGCAGTAAGTGGGACAGTGTGAAGCCGGTGCTGAGGACGCTGCAGGAGTCGTTTTCCTCCAACATCCACACGGCTCTGCTCATCAAACCAGACACTTTCTGGCAGAAACACAAAACCAACCTGGGCAGTGCCAAGCTCAGCTTCGAGGTACTACTGCAGTACTACTACTGCAGTACTAAGACTGATAACTACTGCAGTACTAAGACTGATAACTACTGCAGTACTAAGACTGATAACTACTGCTGTACGATGCGCTCCACTGAAACCTAACTACTATTGATGCTAACTGACGTACCACTAAAGGTGCTAACTGTGCAGCTACTGATGCTCCACTGTCTCTCTGTCTCCAGACCTCCCTGGTGTCGGTGGAGGGTCTGTCCCGGCTCGTCGACCCCTCCCAGTTGACCTCTGACCTCGGCGGCTCGCTGGAGTACGACCACGTGGAGTGGACCGAGCTGCGTCTGGGTCTGGATGAGTTCTCTGGGGCCGCCACGCAGCTGCTGGTCCAGCTGGAGCAGCTGGAGGCGGGACTGAGCCGCATCCCAGAGCCCCAGGACGTGGACGAGGCCCGAAAGTAAGAAAGAGCCGCAGCGTACTCATTGATTATTTAGTGAAGCTATTGATTGTGTATTAAAACTTTCCCTCTCCAGACTCCTGGAGGAACACAATCGTCTGAGAAACACCGTCGCCACGGCGCCAGTTGAAGCCCTTGAACGAGAAGGGCGGAGTTTGCTCCAGCGCATGCGCTTGGTCCCCTCACATGGCGACGCCTCTAATGAAGTCAGCGGTGGTGGTTGTAGCCACGGCAGCTGGCTGTCAGGTGGGACGGACTTCCAGAGCGTGGCGCCCAAGGTGTCGTCCCTGCTGGAGCGACTGCAGGCGGCTCGTAGCCACCTGCTGCAGAGCTGGAGCGACAGGAAGCTGCACCTGGACCAGGCGCTGCAGCTGCACCTGTTTGAACAGGACGCCACCAAGGTGAGGTGGGCGGGGACGATGGCGCACAGGGCATCGAACCTACGAGCTCTCTCACCTTTGATTCTTTCTGCTGTCTCTCTCTCAGATGTCGGAGTGGATCGCCCACAGTAAAGAGCTGTTCATGCAGAGTCTGGTGGAGGTGGGCCAGACCCACCAGCACGTCCTCGACCTCCAGACACAACACCAGCACTTCACCGCCAACTGCATGGTCAGTGTGCGATCTCGTTCTGTTCCGAACCCGAACGTGATCTTTAACGAATCCTTGTTAACAACGTCTCTGAATGTCTCCGGGCAGAATGGCAGCGTGAACGTGGACAGCGTGGTCACCGTGGCGGCGAGGCTCGCAGAGGCCGGTCACTACGGCGCTGAGCGGATCTCCTTGGTGTCGTCACGGTTACAGGAAGACTGGAAGTCCCTGACAGCGGCACTGGAAGAGCGTAGCAACACGCTTGCTATGGCAACTGGCTTCCACCAGGGGGCTGAACAGGTGATTAATACACTTGTTTGTCTACCTGTCTCACTATCTGATCGTCTTTACTCGTCCACAACCAACGTGGTGTCTACCTGTCTGTCTGTCTACCTGTCTGTCTGTCCAGTTCATGCTGAAGGTCGAAGGTTGGGTTCAGGCGTGCTCTGAAGGGTCGTTGCCGTCGGCGACAGCAGAACTGGAGGCTGCGACGAAAAAACATCAGGAGCTGAACGAAGAAATCTCTGCTAACTACACACAGGTACCTGTCTGTCTGCCCACCTGTCTGTCTGCTCACCTGTGTGTCTGCCCACCTGTCTGTCTGCTCACCTGTCTGACTGCTCACCTGTCTCTGCTCACCTGTGTGTCTGCCACCTGTCTGTCTGCTCACCTGTGTGTCTGCCACCTGTGTGTCTGCTCACCTGTCTGTCTGCTCACCTGTCTGTCTGCTCACCTGTCTGTCTGCTCACCTGTCTGTCTGTCACCTGTGTGTCTGCTCACCTGTGTGTCTGCCACCTGTCTGTCTGCCACCTGTCTGCTCACCTGTGTCTGCTCACCTGTCTGTCTGCCACCTGTCTGTCTGCTCACCTGTTGTCTGCTCACCTGTCTGTCTGCTCACTGTCTGACTGTCCACCTGTGTGTCTGCTCACCTGTGTCTGCTCACCTGTGTCTGCTCACCTGTCTGTCTGCTCACCTGTCTGTCTGCCACCTGTGTGTCTGCTCACCTGTCTGTCTGCTCACCTGTCTGACTGTCCACCTGTCTGTCTGCTCACCTGTGTGTCTGCTCACCTGTCTGACTGTCCACCTGTCTGTCTGCTCACCTGTGTGTCTGCTCACCTGTCTGACTGTCCACCTGTCTGTCTGCTCACCTGTGTGTCTGCTCACCTGTCT
>NC_047152.1:10923084-10940584 GCF_009819705.1 Hippoglossus hippoglossus | reverse complement strand
GCTTTTCCACCAGAGGAAGATCCGACTGGATGTTTACCTGCAGCTGCGTATTCTCCAGCAGTGCACGCTGGAGGTACACGCTTCTGTTCCAAATCACAAGCTGATACAAAGCATTTGTTGAACCGGCGTCAGGGGATCGACAATGAACTGTGTGTCTTTCTTAAGGTAACAGGGGAAATGGATGCCTGGAAGCAGGACCTCCAGAAACAGTCCCAGGACTTCTCTACGGAGAAGCTAGCAGCGCCGCGGCTAGCCGATGTAAACCAGGACAAGCTAGCCCAGGACAAGATCAACCTGGGTCATTCGAGGCTAGTGGAAGCTTGTCCAGAGGCGCTAACACTAGCGCAGCAACGCATCCACAGGTAAACAAGTCCGATGACATCGCTCAGCATGAAAATGAGTCGTTAATAAAAGGTCATGACGTTGATGAACTGACTGATGAACTGATCTGCAGGCACATGGAGCGCAGGCTGGCTATGAACAACATGATCTATGAGGTCATCCAGCAAGGTCACGACCTCCAGCAGTATATCACCGAGGTCCAAGCGTCAGGTCAGAGTCAAAACGTGGCTTTAGAAAATAAATCATCTGCACAGCAACAAAACTTCCATTAACAAATGTCAGCGACCATAGAGAAGAACGGGGACCGTGGATTGGGCCTTGTGGGACACCACATGAAATGAGACTCCATGAGTGAAGCTCAGTGTTTCAAGGTTCTTCATTGGGTGGTCACCTGGTCCAGCTTGATGTAGCTGCTTCTCCACTGTACCTGGACAGGGGGCGTCACTCTGAGGCTAGTAGAGGTAACATGGTCCTTGAAGAGCTCAGCGACTCAGGGGTTCCACTACGACCTACGAGATCCTCCAGAGATCCTCCATCATATTATATCATGTAACATCCCATAGTCCCCTGGAGGGGAATCCAGAGGTCAGGGACTTTCAGTTTGAGGAGTTGTTCTGTGTCGTTAGAGATTCATTCATCGTTCACGTGCTCCTCGAGTTCCTGTCGACAGCAGCGTGAGTAGCTGGTGGGTTTCACTTTGTCCGGCTGGAGGCGCCACTTGAGAGCGTTCTGGATTAAGGGGTTTCCTTGACGGGTTTCCAGGGATCCACATGAACCAATCATAAACAAGCAAAATGCTGAACAGGCAGAAAACAGTTCACAGATCAGAGGAGGCTTCCGTTTGATCCCATATGGATTCTAAGAGATTCCACTCTACTGGTCGAACAGAACAGAACAGAACAGAACAGAATAGAATAGAATAGAATAGAATAGAACAGAACAGAACAGAACAGAATAGAATAGAATAGAATAGAACAGAGCCAGCGTCGATCTGACCAGTTCAGTTTCACACTGATAATATTCGGGGGAAAAGGGGGGAAGAGAAGATAATGAGGGGAGGGGGAAAAGGGGGATGGGGTTGCCATGGAAACTGGTCTCTGAAGCACACAGCTGGTGTCCATGGAAACCAGCGTATTGAATTTACCATGGAGACACACACACACACACACACACACACAGACACACAGTATATCTGTGCAATCATATACACATGAATGGAGAGGAAAACACACACACACACATACAGCTGCAGTACTGCACTTGTGAGGACCTGAATATGTGTGTGTGTGTGTGTGTGTGTGTGTGTGTGTGTGTGTGTGCTTCAGGTATCGAGCTGTCGGAGGCGGAGGGGGGGCTCTCCTCTCAGGTGGAGGAGCTGCAGCGCCTCCTGCAGGACAAACAGAAGGACCTGCAGCAGATTGCAGATCTCTCACACACACACCTGGAGCAGAACCTGCAGCTGAGACACCTGCAGAGCCAAGTCAAACAGGTAACACACACACACACACACACTCACACACTCACACACACACACACACACACACACACACACACACACACACACACACACACACACACACAGCTGACCTCCCTGTACTAAAGGTTTACGTGTCGTCGTGTCTCAGGTGCTGGGCTGGATCTCAGAGGGGGAGGTCATGTTGTCGTCCTGCATGTTGAACTCCAGCTGTTTGTCTGAAGCTGAGCAGCTGCAGAGGGAGCAT
Organism: Hippoglossus hippoglossus; assembly: GCF_009819705.1. Taxonomy (NCBI): domain Eukaryota; kingdom Metazoa; phylum Chordata; class Actinopteri; order Pleuronectiformes; family Pleuronectidae; genus Hippoglossus; species Hippoglossus hippoglossus. The sequence goes on along the minus strand of NC_047152.1, from coordinate 10,938,521 downwards.
GAGCGCCTCCAGCAGTCCATAGAGGTAACTGCACACACTGACACAGCTCAGGTCAGGAGGTGGAAGCAGGAGTTCCTCGTCTCCTCTCAGGGTTCTCACCTCCTCCCTCTGTTTCCAGGCTCTGCTCCACGCTGACTCGCTGCAGAGGACTCATCAGGTGGCTCTGGCTCTGCAGCAGAGAGCAGAGCTGCTGGTCCGGTGAGTCACAGCCGGAACGTTTGGTAACGTGATGGTAACGTGTTGGTAACGTGTTGGTAACATGTTGGTAACGTGTTGGTAACATGTTGGTAACGTGTTGGTAACGTGTTGGTAACGTGTTGGTAACGTGTTGGTAACGTGTTGGTAACATGTTGGTAACGTGTTGGTAACGTGTTGGTAACGTGTTGGTCACATGATGGTAACGTGTTGGTAACGTGTTGGTAACGTGTTGGTCACATGATGGTAACATGTTGGTAACGTGTTGGTAACGTGTTGGTAACGTGTTGGTAACGTGTTGGTCACGTGATGGTAACGTGTTGGTAACGTGTTGGTAACGTGTTGGTAACATGTTGGTAACGTGTTGGTAACGTGTTGGTAACGTGTTGGTCACATGATGGTAACGTGTTGGTAACGTGTTGGTAACGTGTTGGTAACGTGATGGCACTTTGTGTTTGAGAGAAATGTTATAACTCTACTAACCACGTGACCTCTGACCTCTCACCTTCAGGTCAGGTCACTATGATCCGGACGCAGTGAGGTCTTGTGCCCAGACGGTGGCGCTGCACTGGCAGACGCTGATGCTGAGGATCGAGGATCGACTAAAACTGGTCAACGCCTCGGCTGCTTTCTACAGGACGTCCCAGCAGGTGGCGCTGTTTCTCTGAATATCTGTTTCTCTGTCTGTGTGTCTCCTGACCTGTCTCCTGACCTGTCTCCTGGTCTGTCTCCTGACCTGTCTGTCTGTCTCCTGACCTGTCTGTGTGCAGGTGTGTGGAGTTCTGGAGAGTCTGGAGCAGGAGTACAGGAGGGAGGAGGACTGGTGTGGAGGAGGAGACCGGCAGCCGGAGCAGCTGCTGCCGATCGTGAGCAAACACATGGAGCAGAAGGAGGCGTTTTTAAAGGTGAAGAAATGTTACACACTGTAATGTAGTTGTACACATATATGTGTGTATCTGTATTAACATGATGAATGTTTTTACAGATACACACAAATCAACATTTATCGACTAAAAATGAGAAACTGCTTTTGTCCAATTCTGAAATCAGGGTCAATGTGGCAGATTGTATTTGTATATGGTGATACATGGTCTTGTTCCCATGGCAACAGGCCTGCACGCTGGCCAGACGAAACGCAGAAGTTTTCCTCAAGTACATCCATCGCAACAGCGTCACCATGGCCAACATCTCCGGCCACGGCGTCACCGTCTCCGGGGTTACGGAGGTCACGGGGCACTCCAGGGTTCCAGAGCAACAGGTCAAAGGTGAACAAACACACAAACGATCAGAAATACACCTGAACAGACCCCTGAGGAACACCACAGCTAATTAGCCTGTGAGCAGTAGAGGTCCGTGCCCCTGATGAGTGTGTCTGTGCTCAGGGATCCTCAGTGAGCTGCTCCAGAGGGAAAACAGAGTCCTCCACTTCTGGACCTTAAAGAAACGTCGACTGGATCAGTGCCAGCAGTACCTGATGTTCCAGAGCCACACCCAGCAGGTCGGGTTCCCTCACTCCTACTGGTGGAGTCACATGCTCGTCTCACAGAGAGATTCTGATTGGTTCCAGAGTAAATGTGACCGCGCCTTAACGTGCTCTTTGATCGCAGGCTCTGGATTGGCTGCAGCAGTCAGGTGACCACTACCTGACCACGCACACGTCACCGGGGACAAATGTGTCCGAGACTCAAGAGCTGTTGACCCAACACAGGGAGTTCTGTGTTTCTGCCAAGGTGAGAAAACATTATAGAGTCAAACCTTCCACCCGTCAGACGGCAGCTGTGAGTCAAACACTTTAAACACGACAATCCTCAAAGACGTTCATTTTCTATGAATTGAATGTAAAATACAACACGTGTTATATTATATTCTATATTATAAAAGGATCACTTCTGTCAGCAAACACAGGAGAAGGTTCACCTGCTCATCCAGCTGGCAGAGAGCATGCTGGGTAAAGGCCACGCCCACCGCGCCGAGCTCCGTCGCTGCGTCTCCACCGTGGACAAGCGTTACCGCGACTTCACCGTGAGGATGGGACAGTACCGCCACCTGCTGGAGACGGCGCTGGGAGGCTGCTCACAGGTAACATTTAAAGAGAGGGTGTGGTCCGTGTGTAGACTGACCCGTACTGAGTGTGATGTACGGTGGCTCTGACAGGACAACAAGGACCTGGAGCTGGAGCTGATCCCCAACAGTCTGTCGGACTCGGACCCCGAGGTCAACCTGTCCGACCCCAGCCACCAGGTCAGCGACGAGAAGAGGCGCTCCGCACGCAAGAAGGAGTGAGTACACGCAGTGTTGGTACGAGTGGAAGTACTAGTACAAGTCTCGATGTTAATGAACAACTGTGTGTGTGTTGTCAGGTACATCATGGCCGAGCTCCTTCAGACAGAAAGAGTCTACGTCAGAGATCTGCAGGAGTGTATCGAGGTAAAAGTACAAACATCTGGAGCTTTCACTCGTTTCACATGATCCTCCTCCGCTGATCAAGGTCCTTTTTTATCTACCTGAGATTTATCAGGACGTTTAGTTCAAGTTCAGATTCAGAGTTAAACCTCGAAAGCTCCAGAACGAAACAGACGAGACCGAGATTTAAAAATACCCCAAACCTCCACAGCGCCCTCTGCTGACAGACCTGCAGTTCACTCAGTCGACCACAAGGTCACTTCTGCTGTTTGGACTAAATTCTGGCTTTGGCACGATATTGAATATTTTTAAACTAAACTCAGTCTGAGTCCTGCCTGACACATGGAAACTACTATATTAAAGCAGTACATAATACGTTGTAGTACTACATTATACTGAGTAGTACTTCCTGATGGAAATACTGTGGTGCAGACGTACCTGTGGGAGATGACGAGCGGCTCAGAGGACGTCCCCTCTGGTCTCAACAACAAGGACGACACCGTGTTCGGAAACATCCAGGACATCTACGAGTTCCACAACAGGTACTGTCAATTATACTGCAATACAAGTACTACAGTACCAAACATCCAGGACATCTACGAGTTCCACAACAGGTACTGTCAATTATACTGCAAAGAAATAAATACTGCAAATTACTTTACTTCATTTACTGCATCACAAGTACAACAGTATGAAATACAGGTCAAACAAATACTACAAATACTGTGTATTACACCCCGGCAACATGTACTTCAAATGTGTATGTATGTATTTACTGTAGTACTGCAGACATACTGTAATGTGTAGTATTGTAGAGTATTGTGTGTGTGTAGATTCAGAGGTTTGTGTTTTTCAGTATTTTCCTGAAGGAGTTAGAAAACTACGAGCAGCTTCCAGAAGACGTGGGCCACTGCTTCGTCACCTGGGTAACGCTCTGTCGGATTTAAACCTACTACACGACGCAATGACTGATGGAAGTAAAACTTACAAAGTACTTTGTGTTTCAGGCTGATAAGTTTCACATGTACGTGACGTACTGCAGAAACAAACCTGACTCCAGTTTACTGATACAACAACAAGGTGCAGGATTCTTCGAGGTCAGAAAACTTTACTTCTTTATTTGAGAATTTCAGATATTTTAGAAATGTACTTTTTGATGTAACACTTGGAAGTAATAAGGTGCAGTTTTCTGTTTTCTGTTATTAGTTGAGATATTTGTTATATTATATCCTTGTGGATATGTAGATAAATATTGCAGATGTAGAAAGATAATTTAATTTAATACTAATAATGGGGAAAATGGCGGCTGACCTAAGAAATGTTAGATTTCCAATGATTCATATTTATTTGCAGAGAAGACGATGATGAGGGGATTTTCAGAATAAAACGTACTGTGTTTGTGTGCAGGAGGTCCAGAGGAGACACGGGCTGACGAACTCCATCTCGTCCGCTCTCATCAAACCAGTTCAGAGAATCACTAAATACCAGCTGCTGCTCAAGGTGAACTTTGAGTTCCCACAGTTCAGTTTGTTGGAGTTAGTGTTTTGGCTTCAGGCTGCAGCTTTACACCTGCTGTCTTACATTTCACTTTACAGATGTGTGAAAATAATAAGAAATCTCAAATCCATCCTCTTCGATCTTTTCACAGTCGACTCTTTGAATCTTTAAAATCACAATAATCTTATATTTACTCTGACATTTAACCACTACATCTGGTTGTTGTGTTAATCTTGGTTTAAAACATCAGTCACATTTACACTGTGTACTTGTGTGTGTGTGTGTGTGTGTGTGTGTGTCTGTGTGTGTGCAGGAGTTGCTGGGGTGCTGCGAGGAGGGTAAAGGTGAAATAAAAGAAGGACTGGATGTGATGCTGAGCGTCCCAAAGCGAGCTAACGATGCTATGCATGTTAGCATGTTGGAAGGTAGGTGTTTCAAAATAAAAGACCTGCATCTGTTTTACATGAAGATTTCAGGGAGCCTGAGCTAGGGGCTTTTATTGTGAAGTTTGTTGTTGACCTCCTCACTAAAAGATAAATCATATATTTACATATGAAACGTGTTGCCGTGGTGACGTCTCCTCAGGTCTGGAGGAGGGTCTGGAGGTCCAGGGCGAGCTCCTCCTCCAGGACTCCTTCCTGGTTTGGGAGCCAAAGTCTTTGATCAGGAAGGGGCGGGACCGACACCTCTTCCTGTTTGAGCTGTCACTCATCTTCAGCAAAGAGATCAAAGACTCGTCCGGACGAACCAAATATCTGTACAAGAGCAGACTGAGGGTAACACACACACACACACACACACAGACACACACAGACACACACACACACACACACAGACACACATACACACACACACACACAGACACACACACACACACACACAGACACACACACACACAGACACACACACACACACACACACAGACACACACACACACACAGACACACACACACACACACACACACAGACACACACACAAACAGACACACACACACACACACACACACACACACACACACACACACACACACACAAACACAAACAGACGCACACACAGACACACAAACAGACACACACACAGACACACAAACAGACACACACACACACACACACACACACACACACACAGACACACACACACACACACACACAACAGACACACACACACACACACACACACACACACACACACACACACACACACACAGACACACAAACAGACAGACACACACACACACACACACAGACACACACACACAAACACACACAGACACACACACACACACACACACAGACACACACACACACACAGACACACACACAAACAGACACACAAACAGACAAACAGACACACACACACAAACAGACACACACACACACACACACACAGACACACACACACAGACACACACACACACACACACACACACACACAGACACACACACACACACACACACACACACACACACAAACAGACACACACACACACACACACACACACACACACACACACACACACACAGACACACACACACACACACACACACAGACACAAACAGAACACACACAGACACACAAACAGACACACACACACACACACACACACACACACACACATGTAATCCATGAACCAGGAGGTAAATGACGTTCTGCTGACGCTTCCTGTTCCTGTAGACGTCGGAACTCGGAGTGACGGAGCACATCGAGGGCGACCCCTGTAAGTTCGCTCTGTGGGTCGGACGGACGCCGACGTCCGACAACAAGACGGTGCTGAAGGTGAGTGACGCCTCCTGCTGGTGACAGCGTTCAGAAAGATGAGGTCAGAGGTCACGGTTAACTGTCGCTCTCTGGTCAGGCGGCGTCGTTGGAGCTGAAGCAGGAGTGGGTCCGCAGCATCCGACAGGTGATCCAGGAGAGGCGGGGTCACCTGCGGGGGGCGCTGAGGGAGCCCATCCCCCTCCCCAAGACACCCAACCCCACGCTGGGCCGACAGCGCAGCATCAACCGCAGGTCAGCACGCACACGCTACATGGTCATGTGACCTTTGACCTGGGTCATCGTCTGGTTAGAACTCATCTAATGAATCAAACCAGTGAAGTCCAAATGAAAGTTTGACCCTGAATTCATCTTCTTATCCGTCAAATGAATTTAATACTCAATGATTCAATTAGACAATGGAAAGAAAACTGAATCAGTAACAACTGAAACATTGATTATATATTATTCTCTTTTAAATGATTGTAAAAAGAACAATGTTTTTCTTTTTTCATCAAATTCATCTGGTGAGTTTTAAAATACTGCTCAGAAATATGAAGAGACGATTATTAATCAATAAGTGAAAGTTTGTATTTAATAAAACCAGAAATTAGAAAGAATCAGCTCGACCTCTGGATAACAGATTTACTTTTATCATTATTTCCTGACAGTTACAGACCAAACAATAAAGTGATTAACAGAGAAAATGATCATAATCAATAATTAAAGTCAGTTGCAGCTTTAAGAGAGTGAGAGAGGCGTCCACATACTTGTGTCCACATTGTGTGTTTTAGATTGAAAAGTGTGTTTTTGTTTTTCAGGGAGACGAGTGAGGACGCAGACAGTCTGGGTGATGCCAGCAGTCAGCCGGACACCGTGTCCATCGCCTCGCGCACGTCCCAGAACACGGCCGACAGCGACAAGGTGTACACACACACACACACACACACACACACACACACACACACACACACACACACACACACACACACACACACACACACACACACACACACACACACACACACACACACACACACACACACACACACACACAGCGTGTGTTCAGAGGGGTGTGTCGGAGCGTAAGATGACCTCACCAGTGCTGCAGCTGGCTGGGTGTGTGTGTGTGTGTGTGTGTGTGTGTGTGTGTGTGTGTGTGTGTGTGTGTGTGTGTGTGTCTGTGTGTATGTATGTGTGTATGTATGTGTGTATGTATGTATGTGTGTGTCTGTGTGTGTGTCTGAGGGAGTTCCTCTGCTCGCCGTCAGATTCTGTTCAGAAACTTTCACTTGTTCTCTTCTCTGCGGACGAGGTACGTTTGATTTGATTTACCTGCAGTCAGCTGGAGGAGGGTGGGGTTGACCTCTGACCCTGAGAGGTGAGCTTAGTGTTGGTTCAGAGAGGAATCTTCACGCTGTCAGATCAGAGATGTAAAACCTGAGTAAAGGACAGTGAGTTTGAATCCTGTTGTTTACATGAGATAAGATTTGAATTGGTTAACGTGTGATTGTAAATAAAGCGACGAGGATTAAACTGGAGCTCGACTGAACGCTAACGCTCGATTGTTTGTGGAGTTATGGTAGAGCTAGAACGACGTCCGAACTGTGACCAACAAGGAATCAACTGATCCACCAAACAATCACCGACAAAGTTCCCCAGCTTCTGATTCAGCTTCTGACTCGAGAGGACTTTCTTTACTTCGTTGAATCTCGGTCAATCACCTGAATCTCTACATCCAGCTCCTGATGAATCTGAGTTACAGTCTGAGAATTGTTCTTGATCCACAGTAGATCTGTTACAGGACTGAATCTTATCGTTACTGATCATTGTGATTATTGATTAGAAATCCAGATCCTAACGCCAGGTCATGGTAACCATGGTAACACATGTGACTGTTGGAGTTTGACAGATTCATTACTGATGAAAATCAGCTGACGAGTCACAGACATTTATTTTACAGAATAAACAGAAGGTTTATTTATGTCTTTACATAGATTGTGTTTTGTTTCTATTTATTGTTATTGATAATAATAATGAGTTTATGGTTAAGACACTAGAGAAGTAACTTCTACTTTTAGTAACTAAAAGTAATGGAGTAGATGTACTTAAGCATTTAGGTTTATTTCAGTTACAGTAACACGATACCTGAGTAGATTTGTTCACTGTGTTATTGTTCTACTCATGTTGTAATCATCGTGTGCGTGTGTGTGTGTGTGTGTGTGTGTGTGTGTGTGTGTGTGTGTGTGTGTGTGTGTGAGATACGAGCCTTAAGACTGATCACAGCTGTGTTCGATTAGGACGGGGAACACCCCACAACTCCTTATGGACCACGTGCACGAGTGTGTGTGTGTGTGTGTGTGTGTGTGAACTGAAGCACATGGGCTCCAGCTGAACACACACACACACACACACACACACACACACACACACACAAACACACACACACTAGTAACCGTGACGCTGTCGTCTCTTTGTCCACCATCACATGATGTTTTCTACTTCTCGTTGGACCAATCAGGGCTCAGCGTGCTGTGCCCTGATTGGTCAGCGGAGGACGTACATTATGACGATGAACGACAGTTTCAACGTGGAGTTTGTTTCCATGAGATAAAACAGCTCCGGTGATCAAAGGTGGTTTAAATGCTTCACTTTTGATGTTTTTATTATAACAGTAGATTCAGTGAATTTAAATCAGGTTTAGATTTGATCGACCTCAGAGTCTGACCTCTATCGCCACCTACTGGCTCGGCGAGCTCGTTACAGGGCTTGTAGTTGTTTTAAAATGGAGAAAATATTCAGAACTAAATAAAAGAGCTGCAGAAAAGCAGTCGAGGCTTTAAAGTAAAAATCATTCTGCTTCTAGTTTCATCTAAGCTGAGTCCAGTGCTGTTTACTGTTTGACCAGCAGATGGAGCTGCTGCTGATTCTCTGTTTCTGACTTTATGAATGGACTGTAACCTGCTGATGTCGTTGCTATGACAACAGTGGCAGGATGATGGACGGTCAGATATTCGGAGGTTAAATAAAGTGTCTCACCCTCTCACCCGTCTCCCTCCAGCTGTCCGGCGGCTGCGAGTTAGTGGTGGTGTTGTTGGATTTCTCCTCCGGCGCCGCAGGAGAGCTCAGCGTTCGCTGTGGTCAGACCGTGGAGCTGGTGGAGCGCTCGGCCGACAGACCCGGGTGGTGTCTGGTCAGAACGACGGATCAGAGTCCGCAGCAGGTAAGAAATCAAACGTCTCCACGGCAGAAACAAATCCTCCAGCTTCTAATCTCCTGTTTCCCTGCAGGAGGGTTTACTGCCCATGAGCGCCCTCTGCCTGTCACACTCACACAGTGCAGCCGACATGGAGGGGCTCATCCCGGCGTGCACCACCTCCAGCAGCACCTCGTCCACCTGCACCACCACGTCCTCCTCCTGCAACTCGTCCACCACCACCACCTCCTCCAACGCCTCCTCCACCGTCAGCAAAGGTAGGTTCGTCTTCCTCCAGGACGCCACCTCCTGGTCGCACACAGATCTCCACCTGGACTCAAGATAAACAATAATAACTTAATGGTAAAAAGTGCTCGAGCTCAGAAACGTCACAACTTCACAATCTAATTGTCCGCTCATTTAAGAGTAAGGTAGTAATCTGATTACAGTTTCAGTTACTGACGACCTTTGACCCCGGTCACCGTCTCACTGCTGCAGCTCGTCCAGGATCGCTCCGTGTCACTTCCTGTTTGAACCGAGGGAACTTTAAACATCCGTGTCTCCTGCTTCCTGTCGGACGGAGTCCACTAAATACTGAACGTGTGTCAGTGTGTGAAGCCTGAACGATGGAACCTGCTGTGTTGTCAGAGTGTGACGTCTCTTTGTGTGTTGACATTTTACACAAAGTGTAAATCGTTCATCTGTAAACTCAACAAACCAAATGTCCCCATTGGTCACAAGTGTCTCAATTCTCCCCAAACGTCAACAGGAAACACTAAATATCTCGAAAGGAACAAATTTAACAAACTAAATAATCAACAACAAGATAAATGTCCCCAAAAGAAACAACACACACACACACAGAGATGAGAGTTTCAGGTTAAACATTGACCTGAACAAGTTTCAGACTCAACAGGAATCTTCAGTTTAACATCCTGCCTCAGGGTCTGTGTGTGTGTGTGTGTGTGTGTGTGTGTGTGAGTGTGTGTGTGTGTGTGTGTGTGTGTGTGTGTGTGTGTGTGTGTGTGTGTGTGTGAGTGTGTGTGTGTGTGTGTGTGTGTGTGGATACCTGCTGGCTCTTCTTCCTCACCAGAAGACAATGGGAGTTTCTGTTTAAAAATAAACTGGTTGTTTTCAGGTCGGATCTCTGGTGGATTTACATTCTTTGTTGTTTCACATTTTTCGATTTGGTCTTCATTCATTTTGTATATGACTGATTATCTGTATACAAAGGTTTCTTTTTTATTTTCATGTCAATTTTAGTTAATTATTATATATTATATCATTATATATATATATATATATATATTTATACATTTCAATTAGTTCTTAGTGGCGACTTCTGTCCTGGCTGTCACTCAAGTCTCAATAAGCCACACCCAGTGCTGTGGCCCCACCCCACGCGTTAGCCCCCCCCCCGACTTGTGACTGTAGTTTGATTCCTGGACACGTCTCAGCCTCTTCTCGTCACGTCTTCTTCTAAACGTTCTGAACGTTCTGATGTGGGAACATGCGGCGAGGCAGAGGTGCATGCTGGGATTGCTCTGCTGTTTGGGGATGGATTGTGGGAGAGAGAGAGGACGAGCGAGGTGGGTGTTAGAATGAAAGAAGAAGAAGAAAGATTGAGTGTGTGTGTGTGTGTGTGTGTGTGTGTTGGTTAATGAGTGATAGAACAAGGTGACCCTCTCTCTCTCTGTTTGTTTCAGTGTCTCTCGACCATTAACCAGCACTAACACACACATGTAGTTTCTGACACACGTGTAGCAGGAATGTTAATCATGTTTGGTTGTGTTGAACAGGACCTGCAGGTTTTCTGCATCTTTACTGAAGCTTCATTAACACACACACACACACAGTCACACACAGACACACACACACACAGACACACACACACACAGTCACACACAGACACACACACACACAGTCACACACAGACACACACACACACACAGACACACAGTCACACACACACTCACACACCGTCACACACACACACACACACACAGTCACACACAGACACACACACACACACACAGACACACACACACACAGTCACACACAGACACACACACACACACACACACACACAGTCACACACAGACACACACACACACACACAGACACACACACACACAGTCACACACACACACAGACACACACACATTTATTTTTCGTGATCATTTTTTGTTTTTTACGACATCTTTTAATCATATATATAATAAAGTGGTGAAGCCACGTAAACAGATTGTTGTCACGACAACTGGGAAGTTAATTCATTGAACATACGCATAAAAATGAGTTTGATGAAAAGCTTCCGATGAAAGTCGACGTTGTGACCATGACGATAACGAGGAGGACGGTGTGTGTGTGTGTGTGTCTGTGTGTGTGTGTGTGTGTGTGTGTGTGTGTGTGTCTGTGTGTGTGTGTCTGTGTGTGTGTGTGTGTCTGTGTGTGTGTGTGTGTGTGTCTGTGTGTGTGTGTGTGTCCACAGACTCTGGACTCTACAGCTCTGAAGGTTCAGCTCTCCACGCTCAGACGACCAGTGAGTCAACAATCATCTCTGAATTTACCCAGAATTCTGTAGTGCAGAACTCATCACTGCCCCCCCCCCTCCTTGTGTTTACCTTTCTCAGGTGCCACCTCCCCCACAGTGTTCGGAGTGGGCGGGGCTCCAGGGGGGCGCTGTGGCTCTCCAGGGCCCAAACGCAGCGGCTCTGGAACCGGAAACACCCTGAAGGTAACGCTGGTCCTCGCCGTCGCTCTGTGGGCAGAAGAAGACGGATTATTAGTTTTAAAAATACATACAATGATTATTGAATTAATCGTGAAGTAAATGAATATTAATTATAAGTATTATTATTATTACTCAGTCGTATGGTGACTGTTTTATGTCCACAGTGTTTTGACAGCGCTGGTTGACGAGTCCTGTTCGAGGTTAAGTCAAGGTAAAGCTGACGGACAGAAGAAACCGCCAATCAGAACCAGGAGGCGGGACAACAGGCCAGAGGTGACCACACCCCTCACCGGCAATCAGACGGTCAGCTATCAACACACACACACACACACACAGACACACACACACACACACACAGAGGACACTAAAGACGTGTGTGTGTGTGTGATCATTGTTTTTTGATTCTTTTCGTTTCTGCAGAAATCGAGGAAGGAGGAGGCGGGGCAGAGTGGAGGGGAGGAGGAGCCAGAGGAGGAAAGCCACACCCCTCTACCACCTCCCATGCAAATTATCAAAGACCCCAACAACCCCGAGGTACCGGGGGGAGGGAGAGTGGGGGGGGGGATAGACGGTTGCTTCTGAGAAAGAATCTGAAACGATGTCGAGGTTCAGTCACGTTTGTCGTCTCCTTGTCTGTAATCGAGGAAAATGTGAGTGAATGAAAAACGTGTTAAATCTTGAGACGGTTTCAAACTGGTTGTCATGTTTCGGTCTCGTCAGGCTCTGGATTCAGATCAAGGCTCCAACGAGTCCGACACCGAGCAGAGAAACAAAGCGCTGAGAGGACGGATGTGAGACACGCACCAGAAACATGGATAGAAATGTAGATATGTTCAGAGGACACATGAATGAACTGTGTGTGTTTGTCCAGGTTTGTGGTGAACGAGATGGTCCAATCAGAGAAGGACTACGTGAAGGACCTGGGTGTGATTGTCGAGGTGAGACGTCCAAATGTTCAGAAAGACACAAGATGTCCAACGGACAACATGATGTTTTCTTTCTTTTCTAAAGAATTATATCAATTCTTTCTTTAAATCTGCACACAGAATGAATGATCATCAGGATCTTTCAATTTGTGACTGTAGTGAACACTGCGTCCTGTAGGGGGCAGCAGCAGGCTTTAGACTTGTTAGTTTGTGTGTTTGTGTGTTTGTGTGTTCACGTGTTCACGTGTTCACGTGTTCATGTGTGTGTCAGGGCTTCATGTCCAGGCTGGAGGGTCCGAGGGATTCCAGAGGAGATGAGAGGAAAAGAACAAAATCGTCTTTGCAACATCCAGCAGATCTACGACTGGCACCGCGAGTACGTGCACGTATAAATAAACACACACACACACACACACACACACACACACACTCTCTGACGGTGTGTGTTTCTGTTTCAGTTTCTTCCTGATTGAGTTGGAGCGCTGCGTTCAGAATCACGACCTGTTGGCCGACCTCTTCATCAGACACGTGAGTACTACATGAATACTACACTACTGTTACTACACATGAATACTACACTCCTATGTTATTACTACATGAATACTACACTACTGTTACTACAACATGAATACTACACTCCTATGTTATTACTACATGAATACTACACTACTATGTTATTACTACATGAATACTACACTACTGTTACTACAACATGAATACTACACTACTATGTTATTACTACATGAATACTACACTACTGTTACTACAACATGAATACTACACTCCTATGTTATTACTACATGAATACTACACTACTATGTTATTACTACATGATACTACACTACTGTTACTACAACATGAATACTACACTACTATGTTATTACTACATGAATACTACACTACTGTTACTACAACATGAATACTACACTCCTATGTTATTACTACATGAATACTACACTACTATGTTATTACTACATGAATACTACACTACTGTTACTACAACATGAATACTACACTCCTATGTTATTACTACATGAATACTACACTCCTATGTTATTACTACATGAATACTACACTACTATGTTATTACTACATGAATACTACACTACTGTTACTACAACATGAATACTACACTCCTATGTTATTACTACATGAATACTACACTCCTATGTTATTACTACATGAATACTACACTACTATGTTATTACTACATGAATACTACACTACTATGTTATTACTACATGAATACTGAAATCGAATCAGTTCATGTTTGGTCCCTCAAGTTGTTCCTCATCTCGTTCATAAGAACGTTTCCAGCCTGGTGGAATAAGGTTGTCATGGTAACAGCATCAGGACCAGGATGAGTCAGTTAACTGTGATGTGTGTGTGTGTGTGTGTGTGTGTATGTGTGTGTGTGTGTGTGTGTGTGTGTGTGTGTGTGTGTGTGTGTGTGTGTGTGTGTGTGTAGGAGCGTCGCCTCCACATGTACGTGGTTTACTGTCAGAACAAGCCGAGGTCAGAGTTCATCGTCTTCGAGTACGAGACTTTCTTTGAGGTAAAATGTTTATCACTTGTTTCTGTTTATTCCTGTTTTAGTGACTAATGTTCTGTATCTTTAAATGAATTAAATTAACCTGCGTTCATGATTGATTATTGAATCATTATTGATTAATCTGCTAATTAACAGTGAAGATGCTCGTGAACTGAACCCTTTGACTTCTTCATGTTCAGTTTTAGTGTCGCAGATCGATAAATCATTTCACGACGAATCGTTGAAGCTCCAGTGGGAACGTGAACGTTTCCCTCTGCAGCTGTTTGAGCCACGATTCTCAGGGTTCAGGACAACAACACAACGTTCTGACGGAAAACAACACAATAATGAGGCTTGTGTGTCTGTGTGTCTATCCTCAGGAGATCCAGCATGAGATCAGCTGCAGGATGTCCATCAGTGATTATCTGATCAAACCTGTCCAGAGAATCACAAAGTATCAGCTGCTGTTAAAGGTTTGTCGTCACTTCACCGACTCCAGTCACATGACTCGCATCAGCTGATCATGAAACGTTTATTTCTTCATCTTCTTCATCATCTTCATCTCTACTCTGCTTGGTGTCTCAGGACTTTCTCAAGTACACGTCCAAGGCCGGACTGGACTGTGAGGAGAGTGAGGTGAGTTCCGTTCTTCAGTGACTTTTACAGAAAAAATGTTTTCTACCTGACGTGTCGTGAAGATGATGTCGTTAAATGAGTTATGAAGGACGGTGCATCATCACCCTGAAGACTGTGTGTGTTGTGGTCTGTGTGTGTGTGTGTGTGTGTGTGTGTCTGTGTGTGTGTGTGTGTGTGGTGTGTGCAGAAAGCGGTGGAGCTGATGTCATTGGTTCCAAAACGCTGCAACGACATGATGAACCTGGGACGACTGCAGGGATACGAGGTGAAACTGAATCTATACGCAGACGATCAACCACTGTATATGTACAACCTGTCTGTCCTCACCCGTCTCTCTCCTCACCTGTCTGTCCTCACCTGTCTCCAGGGGAAGTTGACGTCTCAGGGGAAGCTCCTGCAGCAGGAGACCTTCTGTGTCTGGGAGCAGGACGGCGGCGTGTTGTCTCGCAGTAAAGAGCGCAGGGTTTTCCTGTTCGAGCAGATCATCATCTTCAGCGAACTTCTACGCAAAGGCTCCAACAACCCAGGCTACCAGTTCAAGAACAGCATCAAGGTGGGACCGT
>NC_047152.1:10890584-10918084 GCF_009819705.1 Hippoglossus hippoglossus | reverse complement strand
ACTGAACCTACCGCCTCCTCACACGGGCTTTTATTTTGAAACTTGAGTGAAGTCCACAGCAGCACCATTATATAATGGACTCAGTTTACGTTCCACCTTCAGTTTCCTGACACCTGGAGATTCTCACGGAGACAGAAGTTGACTTAGAGACGGCTGCTGTCCGTCTGCGTCTTCAGTCAACCAGCAGGAGCTGGGAACTCTGGGAATCAACCAGGAGCAGAAACATGCAGTCGATATTTGGAAAAAACGGGTCCGAGACTCCGGAGCCGGTGGAAGCGGAGGTGAAAGGTGAGATCCCCCCCCCCCAGCTTTAAGCAGATCAGAAGTTATTATTATTGTTATTAAACTGTTTTCACGCTGTGATATTTTTACTTAACTTTAACGCAACATTACACAAATAATAGTGAATATTATTAATAATAATAATAAAAAATATAAAATTATTATAAATTCTAAATAATTTCACGTGATCTTACTTGATATTACTAATAATATATAATCTATACATTAGTGGCTTTCAAAACGAAAAGTTAAATATGTATTTCTCCATTAATAAAGTATGATATCATTATAATAACTAAACCACAACAGGACTTATGACGGTTGTAGAGTGACTCAGCTGATGTGCAGGTTCGATTCCGTCGTGGCTGCAGGGGACGCTGATCAGGAACGGACCGGGACTGTTCTCTGTCGGCGGCTCAGAGTACAACCACTGGTTCGACGGCCTGTCACTCATCCACAGCTTCACCTTCTGCAACGGTACCACATCAGGATCGATATGAATATAACAGCTCTAACGTGATGATGTCATATTCTTACCTTGAGAGATGAGAACGTCTTGTGCTGTCGTGGTTGTTTCAGGTGAAGTAACTTACAGGAGCAAGTTTCTGAAGAGCGACACCTACAAAAGAAACATCAAGGCCGACAGAATCGTCGTCTCGGAGTTCGGAACCATGATCTATCCAGATCCCTGCAAGAACATCTTCTCCAGGTACAGAACACGGCAACACCAGTTTCATCCTGGTGTCGTAGAAACCATTTCCCATCTTCAAGATCTGAGCATCACTGCTGGTTGAGGTTTGCTTCAGTCCAGAAAGTCCCTCATGTGGTGGAAGACCTGCTTCAGGTCAAATGTCCAGAGATGTGAAGCATGAGGATCAGTTTCAGTCCATCGATGAAGAGCTCGATGGACTGAGATGTCTCCAGGTCCAGAGATGTCTCCAGGTCCAGAGATGTCTCCAGGTCCAGACATGTCTCCAGGTCCAGACATGTCTCCAGGTCCAGAGATGTCTCCAGGTCCAGAGATGTCTCCAGGGCATTGGAGAGATTTACTCGTTGTTGAAAACTGTTCGGACTGAACCTCAACTCTCAACCTTAACTAATGGTCAGGACCTTGTTCTTCTCGCAGGGCGTTCACGCACCTCTGCAACGTCATCCCCGACTTCACGGACAACAACTTGATCAACATCATTCGTTACGGTCGGGACTACTACGCCTCCTCCGAGGTCAACTACATGAACCAGATCGACCCGGTGACTCTGGAAACTGTCGGCAGGGTGAGTTCGTCCCACCTGACGCCTGAAAGCTCTTCACGACTCATCGCACGTCATTTCTACGATAACTAAAACCGTCTCGCCGCTTTCCAGATAAACTACAGAAACCACATCGCTCTGAACCTGGCGACGGCTCATCCTCACTACGACGACCAGGGCAACACCTACAACATGGGCACCGCCATCATGGGCCTCGGCCCGCCGAAATACGTCATCTTCAAGGTCCCAGCCGACGCTTCAGGTGCGTTCGTCGTTTATCAGGTTTGAGTCCAGACACAGAACAGTGAGTCTGTCTCCAATTTATCAAAGTCGTGCAGCACAGAAACTTTCTTCTCTCTTATTCAATCAATCAATCAATCAAATTTTATTTGTATAGCCCATATTCACAAATCACAATTTGTCTCATAGGGCTTTAACATGGTGTGACATCCTCTGCCCTTAACCCTCAACAAGAGTAAAACTACTAAAAAAACCTTTTAACAGGGAAAAAACTGCAGCAATAAAGTTATTATCTAAATGAGTCGGGTCTGCGTGTTATCAGTCTAATTGATTTACGATGGAACCAGCTGAACGATGCCAAGGCGAATCGTGGCGTGGAAGTAAAATGGTGGTGTGGCAGACGATTACGGTAATCTGGGTCAAAGGTCACTGGATGTACTGACTCTACAGAAGTGTTATGTCAGCAGGATATCTCACTTCCCCTTTTCAGGTTAAATATTAAGAACATACAACACAGGAGAACTCGTCATTATTCTTACACCAGAAAGTCTTAGGATCAAAACTCTTATTGTGAAAAGAAAACCAGAGTTTCCTTCATCCTGTCCTTTATTCTCACTGTTTCCCATGTGATCATAATAAAGACTGATACTTACAAGACCGAGTTCTCAGGTTCAGATGACGAGCGTCACAATCCGGCGTTGAGCAAACTGCAGAAGGTTGGTTCCATTCCCTTCCGATCCACTCTGTTCCCGAGCTACTTCCACAGTTTCGGCATGACCGAGAACTACATCGTCTTCGTGGAGCAGCCGTTCAAGCTGGACATCGTCAGACTGGCCACCGCCTACTTCAGAGGCGTCAACTGGGGGAGCTGCCTCAAATTCGACAAGGACGACATCGTAAGTCTCCCCACAGCGATGTTTATTAATACTCGTTCCCAGCGGCAGGTGACAGTAAACATTGTTTTACATTAGTGGGCATTACACCTCCAGAACAAAGTACCAGTCATTACTTGTGGCGTTCCTCAGGGTTCAATTCTCTGTCCCTTATATTTTTGTTTGGAGTTGCAATTTTTTTGGTCATTATGCAGAAAGACAAACTAAAATATCACGTTTGTTTGATTTGATAAATGATTCTTAAAAAATAATAGATCTTAGAACACGCGGCTCTTAGTTACAACAAATTGTCAAAAAAGAAATCCTCGTTTGTTTCTTTCCCAGACGCTGTTTCACGTCATCAACAGAAAGACAGGAAGGGCGGTTAAAACCCGTTTCTATAGCGACGCCCTGGTGGTCTTCCACCACATCAACGCCTACGAGGACGACGACCATGTGGTGTTCGACATGATCAGCTACAAAGACAGCAGCCTGTACGACATGTTCTACATGCAGAACTTGACACAAGAAGCCAGCAGCTTCTCCCAGAGCAACGAGGGCTTCAGTCCACCGACCTGCCAGAGATTCGTGCTGCCGCTCAGCGTCCACAAGGTACGGTTCGAGGTCGCCTCAGACGTACGAGCCGACAGCGCGAGCGGAGGATTTCAGTTTGTCTTCTTCTGAATTTCACGTCTTCATGAGGAGTTTGTGTTGACTGGTTTTGCAGGAATCTCCCAGAGGAACAAACCTGGTGACGCTGAGGGACACCACGGCCCAGGCGGTGGTGCAGGAGGACGGATCCGTCTTCTGTCAGCCCGACAACATTTTCATAGGTTCGCCACCAACTGAGCAGCTTCGATCTGAGCTTCACTTCCACGATCTAACGTGTCTGATTCCTTCTCAGGTCTGGAGCTGCCGGGAATCAACTACAGCTACAACACTAAAAAGTACAGATACTTCTACGGCTCCAGGGTGGAGTGGTCTGCTCATCCCAACAAGGTGAGACACCTGCAACACGTCCACTTCCTCCGTCACATTCACCTGTGGTCTGGACAATTCAGTCCAACTTTACTTGTGTAGCGTCAAATCATAAGTTACATTATCTCAAAGCTCTTTGCATCGAAGGTCAAGACCTTAAACATTAGAGAAACCAACAGTTCCCACAAGGAGCAGCTCTTTGGAGACATTCGAGGTTCCCTGAGGATAAACCACCTTCGATTTCACGGAAGTCTTTCCCCAAACCCTAATCGCAGACAATTCAACAATAACATACATCGAAATAGGTTTATTTCTTTATTTGACAAACGTTTGGTTAAATCCTGATGAGCTGCAGCCTCTTCTTGACGGATCCGTTGGACAAACAGAACGAAACCCAGCGATGACTTGTTCAGTCTGGACGAGCTGAACAGAACCAGCTCACTTCTAATTGTCGTCCGACAGCTCGCCAAGGTGGACATCGTCACCCGGGAACACATCGAGTGGACGCAGGACAACTGCTTCCCCTCAGAGCCGGTGTTCGTGGCGTCTCCAGGAGCCGCGGAGGAGGACGACGGTGAGTTTCACTACATGGTTACAACCAACAGCTTTAACCTTCAGGGTGGAAACGACCTTTAATCTCCGGTTCTCTTTCTCTCTTCAGGAGTGATCCTGTCCTCCGTCATCTCTCCAGATCCAAACATTTCTCCGTTCATGCTCATCCTCAACGCCAAAAACTTTGAGGAAATCGCCCGAGCCTCCATCCCCGCCAACGTCCACATGGACCTTCACGGACATTTCATCTCCGCCGCCGTTTGACCACCAACACGTCGGCTACGATATTATTTATTCTCTGATGTACATTCTGTAATATTTTACTTTGAATTGACTTTCAGACATGAGCCTCTTTCTCTTTTTACTTCATCTCTGCACAGGATTTATTTTTGTCTTTTTAAATCACAAACCTATTGAAGGTGAGATCCTACAATAAATTCTAAAATTCTGTTTCCATCTTTCTACGGTTCTCACCAAAACTAACATTGTTTAATTTTCTGATATTTGTTTTATTGCAGAGATGTTTTTTTATGAGACAATAAAGTGAACAGAATCATTTCTAACACGTGTCCTCATCCATCGAGTGTAAATCTAGATTCACTTCAAATCAAATGATTGGAATCTTCCATTCACGCTGATGTGAGACGTTCAGAACTGAAAACTCAAACTACGTTTCATCAGAATCATGGGAATTTATTACATCAGCAGTTGCAGCAGAAACTGTTTAAAATCTTCTCTGTTGTTCACCCCCCCCCCATCGACCCAACATGGCCGACAACTTAACGTCTTGAACGTCGACACCGTCGCTGCTGCTGCTTCGATGATTTGGTGTTTTGTGAACAGGACAAAAAGAAAAAGAGATGTTTTCCCTCCTTCAGCCCTGGTGCTGCTCAGTACAATCCCATAATGCACCTTGTTCGGCTGAGCGCCGGCTCCTGACTTGTCGGTAGCATCAGTCTGGGGAGGAGGGGGCGGAGCCTGGGACACGGGGAGTAGCCACGAATCAGAGCAGAGAAGAAAAAATAATAAACACAACGTTGTTGCTGAAGAACAGGCACGTTGGAATACTGTGTGTGTGTGTGTGTGTGTGTGTGTGTGTGTGTGTGTGTGTGTGTGTGTGTGTGAAATGTCCAAACTAGCACTGTTTACAACAGTGGAAAAAACTGTTTGTTTCTCACAGAAAAACACTTTCACGTCTTTTTTCAGTTCTTGTCGTTTCTTTGTTTAGTATTTGTTGTCTGGTCGTCTGAGGGAGGAAGTGTGTGTGTGTGTCTGTGTGTGTGTGTGTCTGTGTCTGTGTGTGTGTGTGTGTGTGTCTGTGTGTGTGTGTGTGCGTCTGTGTGTCTGTGTGTCTGGTCCCTCAGATGATCTCGAACGTCTTCTTTAGCTCGACGATCAGCTGCCAGTCGGTCCTCTGCATCTCGTCTCTGAACCAGTTCTTCAGAGCGTCGATCGACGCCCGCGTGATCTGAAACACGGAAACACTGATGTCTGCGAACAAAACTTACGATTCTGTCAATAATCAAGTCATTACATTTAAAATAACATTTAAAGAAGTATTTTAATCTGAAATGAACAGAAATCAACACTTGTTACATCTACACATCTGAAACTATACATTTTTATTTTATTTCAATAAAACTAAAATATGAAAATATATTATATTTTTCTAAGTTGAGCTCAAACTAGAAATAAAAAAAAGTCACATAAACGTCTTTGTCCACGAGTCTGATGTCTTTCTGACATTTTATTGTCCTTTCTCTTCCTTCTCGTCTCACTTTCCTTCTTCCTGTCTCGTCGTCTAAAAAGTCCTTTTCCTGTCGAGGACAAACTACCTGACTCTGAAATCACGCGTTTCCTCTCTAGAACCTTTCTAGTGACGCTTCATCAACACAAACAAACTTACAGCTTCATCCCCATTAAAAAAGAGGAAGATTTAGCCCCTCCTCAGTGGGCGGGGCCTTACCTTGCTGACGAGCATGTCGGTGGCTTCAAAATGGCGGCCGAACATCTTGGGGGACTCCCCGGGAATGGGCTCGATCTTGATGCAGATCTCTTGGCCTTTCTTCGCCGTGTCCACGGACTTGTGGTTCATCTCGATGCTCGTCACCACACCGATGTCCACGAACTTCAACACACGTCGCAGGTAAACATCAACGCTCAATAGTCTGGGATTCTATTCATAATATTAACAATGTACTACACAAGACAATAATCTGATCTGTCACACAATCTGGTGATTATCATCGAGGTTGTTTTTGACGGTTTCTTCCATTAATCAACTTGAAAACTTTATAATTCTGACTTTTATTCTGTAAAGATTCTGTGTTACTTTGTAAGAAGTGCGATTGATGGATTAGAACTCAAACCGCCACCGTGATAAAGTCAAAATAAACTAAACTCCGTCTTTAAGTGCGTCTCACCCCTTTGCTGGGGACGCAGATTGGCGTCCCCTGTTTCAGGACGCCGGCATCCACCATCACCCCCATCACGATGGGATCTCTGGAGTTGAAGATGAACTGAGGAAGAATTCGTATCTTCACAGGAAACACGGCAATGTGCCTGAAAACACACGTGATGACAAAGACACGTCCTGAATCACAAACCCAACAGTAGACGTGATTAGACCTCGTGCACGGAGCCTCAGGGTTTCCTACTTGAACTCCTCCTGCTTGGCCTTCTTATAATCCTCTCTGAACTTGGTGAAGGCGTCGAACAGGTGGTAGATGATCTCAGCCCAGAAGATACGAACTCCGAGGCTGTCGGCCATTTCCTGACTCTCCCTCTCCACCTTCACGTCAAACGCCAGGATCACAGCGTATCTGTGAACAAACCATCAGACGTCAGGTCGCGGGGACACATTGACGAAGCCTGAGACGGATTCAACACGTTATTGAGCGTTTGTTATTGTTAATGTGGTGATGTCATAGACCGTAGACACAGTAGAGACGTACTGGGTGTCGTGTTCCAGCATCGCCGACGCCCTCATCACATCCTTCTTATGAACCGGACCGATGTTGATCCCAGCGTACTGCGCACAAACAGGTCAAAGGTCAGTTCTCTAGGCTCTGCTTCCTGTTAGATTTCAGAGTAAAAGTGCGACAGGAACTCACGGGGACTTTGGATGTGCGCAGGTACTCGAGCAGAGCCTCCAGCGAGCCGAGTGTCGAGGCCTGGACGTAAACTCCTTTCTCCTCCAGCTTGATGGAGCTCAGGGTTTGTTTCAACTCTCGGACGAGTTCATCCTGAAAACCAGCAGCAGTCAGTGCACCTCCTCAACACTGTGTGTGTGTGTGTGTGTGTGTGTGTTTCTGTGTGTGTGTGTGAACGTTACCCTCAGCACGGGGATCTCGTCATCCTTGTGAGCCACCAGCAGGGAGAGACCTGCCAACGTCTTCTCCAGGTCTTTACCCAGAATCTTCACCCCCTGAGACGTCGACACCTCCTTGTGCTTCTCGTACTGGTTCTACACACACACACACACAGAAACACAGAAACACACAAGCACAGAAACACACAAGCACAGAAACACACAAGCACAGAAACACACAAGCACAGAAACACACACACACACACACACACACACACACACACACACACACACACACACACACACACACACACACACACACACACACACACACACACACACACACACACACACACACACACAAAAAGCACAGAAACACACACACACACACACTTAGTTTCTTTACAAATTAAAGACAAACTCAGCAATACGCTGAACTCAGTTGCCTTGATATAACTTATAAACAACATTTTAAATCAGATTATTAATAAATTAATTAAGTCATTCATAGGGAGATTAGGGTTTTATTTTGGAAAACTCCTGCTTTTATTATGAAAGTCCTGTTATGGTGGTTTACCTTGACTCTGAGCTCCTTCAGAGGCGGAGGCAGCAGCAAGCCTCTGATCTGCGTTATGATTGGTCCTTCCACCCCCGGGACGATGATGGTCTGTCCCTCCCGCAGACAACCGTTAATCAGGATGACGTCTATCGTCGTCCCCATCCCCGGCAGAGCTTTGACCTGAGCGCACAGAGAAACCATCGTTAGCTGTGTCCACTCGCACCGAGGAGTCGAAAGGGAAAACATCAGGACGCACCTCCATGACCTGCGCTCGCAGCTCGTCACAGTGCGCTAGCCGCCGAGCTAACATGGTCTGGGTGAGCTCGACCAGCAGCGCGATGAGGTTTCCCATTCCGTCGCCGCTGTGGGCCGAGGTGGGAACCATCGACACAAACGTGCGGGGATCTTTGTTCTCGTAGAACAAGGCGGCATTCAGACCCTGAGGAACAGGAACAGACCACAACGTTGAGTGAGGAGCAAAATATAAACAATAACTTCTGGTGTTCCTCAGGGATCAATGTTAGAACCAGTTTGGAATATTTCTTTGCAGACGATACAATTATATTTTGTTGATATTAAGAAAAATAGAGTAAAGAGTTGTTTTATCACTGTCACTGAGTGATGATGTCACAGCGGTCACCTGCTGAGCGAACTCCAAGATGACGGCCTTCGCTCTCTCGTCAAACTCGTCCTTCGTGTTCTTCTTCTGCTTCTTCAGCGTGATCACCACGTCGGTTTCCGGACTCTTCTTCCAGTCGTACAGACGGTCGACCTGGTGACCACAACAACGCAGTCAGAACAGGAAGGAGAGAACAGGAAGCGGTGGGACACGGCTGGCGGATAACGTGCGGCGCACCTTGTTGAGGGCGACAATGAACGGGCACTTCTTCTCCTTCAGCAGGTTGATGGACTCGAGGGTCTGAGGCTCCAGGCCGTGCATGATGTCCACCACCAGGATGGCGATATCGCACAGGGAACTTCCTCTGTTCCTCAGGTTACTATGGAAACAAAGAGGCGGAGTTACCAGCTGTAATACCTGACTGTTCCAGTGACTCCAGGGTTTTCAGGTCGTTACCTGAAGGACTCGTGTCCGGGTGTGTCGATGATCAACATGCCAGGGATCCGGATGCTTTCTTTTTCGAACTACACAAACACAACTCAGGTTAATTTCACTCTGTGTGTTTGTTTGTGTGTGTTTGTTTGTGTGTGAGTGCGAGTTGTCGTACATTTTTAACCATCCTTGTCTGGTCCTCGATCGTCTCCTTCGGGACGTTTGTGGCTCCGATCTGCTGAGTGATTCCTCCGGCTTCACCGTCCTGGACGTTAGTGTGTCGCAGCTGCACACGCACACACACACACACACGCACGCACACACACAGTTAGTAAACAGTAGACAACTGTAAAGAAACAGTGAGCAGGGTGTAAACGGTCAGTAAACGTTACCTTGTCCAGGATCTTGGTCTTCCCCGTGTCCACGTGTCCGAGCACACACACCACCGGCGCCCTCAGCCTGTCCAAGTCGATGTTCCTGATGTTCTCCGCCCTCCGTTTCTATGGAGACACACACAGAGCCGTTCAGTCAGAGACGGGGAAAGAGAGAGGAGGTCTCCCTCCTCCTGAGTTTTCGACGTCTCTCACCTCTATTCTCCTCTTAGCTCGGTCGTACAGTCGCTCCTCCTTCGTCCTCCCGTCGTCGTCCTCGCTCTCGGTGCTCTCGTCCTCGCTCTCCTTCTTCTTGCCCTGAGTTGTTGTCGGCCTCGGCGCCGTCGTCGCCTCCTTCTCCTCACCACCGTCGCTCTCCTCATCATCATCTTCTTCCTCCTCGTCTTCCTCATCCTCCTCGTCTTCGTCCTCCTCGCTGCCTGCCGGCTGAGGAGGTGCCGCGGTGTCCTCCTTCACCTCGATGTGAACTTTCTTCAGCTCTGATAGAAAACACGTGTTCTTTATGTCACATGTGTGTAAATAGGCGACTGTATCTCAGGTGACCTCTGATTGGCTCTGGTGCGTTTGTTTCTCCCGCCTCTCCTCACCTTTCTCCTCGTCGCTGGCGATGGCCTCCCAGTCGTCGACAGCAGCGTCTGGTTTCACCTCTGAACCCAAAGAGAAACAGGACAACCAATCAGATCTGAGCTCCTCCTCCTCCTCCTCCTGTCTTACACCCGAGTCTCACCTGGTTCTGCAGCCGGCGTCTCAGCCACCGTCTCCTTGGCAACAGGCTCTGGAGTCTCTGGCGTCTGTGATGTTACCTCTGATGTTTCTGGAAAGAAGTTTGGTTTGTTACTCGTCTCTGTGACGGAGGAAATGAGCAGCGGCGGTGTTTTACCTTCAGGTGTCGGCGTGATGACGATCTTCTTCTTCTTCTTGTCTCTGTAAACTGGTTTCTTCTTTGGCCCGGAGTCTTTGGTTGGAACTTCAATACCTGAAGAAGTCAAAAGAATCTGTGATCATTGGATCTTTAATGTCCTGTCATTGTTGTAAAGACTTTTATTTTGTAAAGCACTTGATTGATGAATATGAGGAAATAAAAACAAAATGAGAGAAATTGACAAACTAAAATAAAAATGTCTTTAAAGTATTTGAAAACAAACTAAACTGGTGTTAAAATGTGACCAAAGTATTTTAAGCATCCGTTCTATTTTTATAAATTTTACTTTGACAGTTCATTAGAAATTTAAATCCTGTTTTAATTAAGATTGTGATGATCTTGAACGACCAATCAGCTGGCTCGTATCTGCGATGTGATTGGTGGACGCCCTCTGACCCTGAGCCTGCAGCAGCTTCAGCGTGGCCTCGGCTCGAGCTCGAGCTTCTTTCTGAGCTTTGGTCAACAGCTTCCCCTCCTTCTTCAGTCGCTCCTTCCTCTCCTTCTCCTTCTGCTTCTTCTTCTCCTTTCGCTCCAGCTCCAGACGCTCCTGACGGGAGGAAGTACAGGGTCAGAGAGGGGGCTGATGGGTAATCGAAGACAAGCGGAGGACGAGGTGTTTTACCTGCTCCTGTCGTTGTATCTCCAGCTCCTCCAGCCTCTTCAGCTGCTCCTCCTCTTCTCTCTTCGCTTGTTCTTCCTCCTACAACAACATCAGGTTTATTCTCTGACATCAAACAGTCTTTAGTGACTACATTTCCCAGAATGCACCCACCTCTTTCATCTGGGCCAGAGCCTCCTGCATGGCCTTCACTGTGGCCTTGCTGGGTCCCTTCTTCTTCTCCTTCTCCTCCTTCTCTCCTTTCTTCTTCTTCTTGTCTTTCTTCTTCTTGTCGCCCTCGGCCTCATCTGCAGACGAAGAAAGAGAGAAAATGTTAATGGATTATCAGGAAATATCAGCCAATTAAAACGCATCTGAGTCCATCGTACCCTCTCCTGCTGGCTCCGCCTCTTCCTGCTCCTCCGCCGCTGCTGCTGCTTCAGGAGGCGTGACCTGAGGGGGCGTGTCCTCTGTCGCCTTCTTCTCTGGCTCTTTTTTATCCTCCACGGCGCTCTCCTTCTCTTTGAGCTTCTTCTGCTTCATCCTCTCCTCCTCCTTCTTCTTCTTGTCCCTCTCCTTCTTCTCCGCCTTCTTCTGCGCCGCCGTCTTCATCTTGAAGCCCTCGCCTCCTCCGTCCTCCTCGTCCTCGCTCTCCGCCTTGCCTTTGTTTTTCTTCTTCTTCTCTCTCCTGGTGGTTAACTCCTCGTCGTCCTCCGACTCTTCATCCTTTCCACCTCCTCCTCCTCCTCTTGTCACATCTTCGTCCTCCTCATCATCGGACACTGGAGTTTTTTTGGCTCCTTTCTTTCCTCCTTTGGTTTTGACACGAGAACGTGAGCCGCTGTCGTCGTCGGAGTCGGAGGGAGGAGCAGCAGGAGGCGTCTGGAGGAGCAAAGAGAAGTTAAACCTTCATTTTCCTCTGAACACGAAACAGGAAACGGCTCCTTGTTGCGTTTTGTGCATCGCAGGAAGGAGAAACTTCTCTTCATGCATCCGTCGTGCGGCGCTGGACCACGCCCACTAATCACACATTACGGCCCACGCCATCAAGTGCGACCACACGGGGAAAAAGCAATGTCAATCAAATTAAAGTTGTAAAACGAGGCTTACTTCCTGTTGCCAGTAGGTGGTGCTATCACTGTCACTACATACAGACAAAGGTGAAACTTTGTGTGACAGGTTCATATCTCTCTCACCTTCTTCTTGTCCTTCTGTTCTCCGTTCTTCTCTCCATCCGCCCGACCTTCACCTTCATCACCCTGCTCCTCATCCTCGGGGCTGGCCCCTCCCTTCTTCCCCTTCCTCGTCTTCTTCTTCTCTGGTTTTGGAGGCTCGATGACCTCCGCCTCCTCTGTGGCGTCTGGTTGCTGAGGAGGAAGCGACGACGGCGTTAACAAAACACAAGGACGTTCAAATGGAATTTGTTCAGATGAAGATCATGTGACTCCTCCTCCTCCTGACGGTACCTTTGCTTTTCCTTCCTGAGTCTGCAGAGACAACTCCTCCAACTCCTTCAGGATGTCTTCCTCACTGCAGGAGGAGAAACCAGACCAGAGTTAGAGAGGAGGAGACATGATGAAGATCAGAGAAAGGAGGAGGAAGAGGAGAAGGAGGATACTTGTGAAGGTGAGGGAGAGGAGGAGGAAGGAGAGGATGGAGAGGAGGAAGAGGAGATGGATCAAGAATATAAGGAGGAGGAGGACATAATGAAGGTGTGAGGGAGGAAGACAAGGGAGGAGGAGAAGAAGAGGAAGAAAGGTATGATGGGGAGAGGAAGAGGAGGAGGAGGAGGAAACATGACGAAGAGGTCGTACTCGAAGTCGTCTTTCTTTGCTCCCTTCTTCTTGTTCTTCTTCCCTTTCGACTCCTTTGAGGCTCCAGCTCCTTCGATCTCAGCCGCCAGAGCGTCGAGGTCGTCGTCTTTGGCACTGGACACAATGACATCATCAATCAATCAATCAATCAATCAATCAGCTGCTGAACAGCTCAGCTGTGACACTGAGGTCGAGAGACATGAGCAGAACAAGCAGGACTCTCTCTCTCTTTGTCTCTGTCTCTCTCTCTCTTTGTCTCTGTCTCTCGGTTTCTCTCTCTGTGTCTCTGTCTCTCTCTCTCCCTCTCTCTTTGTCTCTGTCTCTCTCTCTTTGTCTCTGTCTCTCGGTTTCTCTCTCTGTGTCTCTGTCTCTCTCTCTTTGTCTCTCTCTCTCTCTCTTTGTCTCTGTCTCTCTCTCTCTTTGTCTCTGTCTCTCGGTTTCTCTCTGTGTCTCTGTCTCTCTCTCTCCCTCTCTCTTTGTCCCTGTGTCTCTATCTCTCTCTTTATTTCTGTCTCTCTCTCTCTTTGTCTCTCCCTCTCTGTCTCTCTCTCTTTGTCCCTGTGTCTATCTCTCTCTGTATTTCTGTCTCTCTCTGTCTCTCCCTCTCTCTCTCTTTGTCTCTCCCTCTCTGTCTCTCTCTCTTTGTCCCTGTGTCTCTATCTCTCTCTTTATTTCTGTCTCTCTCTGTCTCTCCCTCTCTCTCTCTTTGTGTCTCTCTCTCTGTCTCTCTCAGAACAATATGAACCAATGACAATGTGCCGACTGTGCGTTCTCTTTATTTCCCATCTGCCCAACTCACAGAAGTAATCAGTAACTAACTCGTCCCTCTAGTTACTAATGACAGTAAGTTTCTCTGTTTGAAACAAGCTGCTAATGTTTTTATCTCATTTCCTGAATCTGTGCATATTAAACTTTTTATTTGAAATACTTGTTATAAATATTATTATAAATATTATATCAAGTGAAGAATGTGACGATGAGTCATCACCAGAAAATCAACAGTGAAAACCTCACGGCCCTGATTTGAGATCTGTTTGTCTCCTGAGACAGAGACAGACGAGGGAGACAGACGAGGGAGACAGGCAGGGGAGACAGAGAGAGGCAGACAGGGGAGACAGAGAGGTGGAGACAGAGAGAGACAGACAGGGGAGACAGAGAGAGACAGACAGGGGAGACAGAGAGGTGGAGACAGAGAGACAGACAGGGGAGACAGAGAGAGACAGACAGGGGAGACAGAGAGAGACAGGCAGGTGAGACAGAGAGGTGGAGACAGACGGGTGGAGACAGAGAGACAGACGAGGGAGACAGAGAGAGACAGGCAGGTGAGACAGAGAGGTGGAGACAGAAAGACAGACGAGGGAGACAGAGAGAGACAGGCAGGTGAGACAGAGAGGTGGAGACAGACGGGTGGAGACAGAGAGACAGACAGGTGGAGACAGACAGGTGAGACAGAGAGAGGCAGACAGGGGAGACAGAGAGGTGGAGACAGAGAGAGAGACAGGTGGAGACAGGCAGGTGAGACAGAGAGGTGGCGACAGAGAGACAGACAGGGGAGACAGAGAGAGACAGACAGGGGAGACAGAGAGAGACAGACAGGGGAGACAGAGAGGTGGAGACAGAGAGACAGACAGGGGAGACAGAGAGAGACAGACAGGGGAGACAGAGAGAGACAGGCAGGTGAGACAGAGAGGTGGAGACAGACGGGTGGAGACAGAGAGACAGACGAGGGAGACAGAGAGAGACAGGCAGGTGAGACAGAGAGGTGGAGACAGAAAGACAGACGAGGGAGACAGAGAGAGACAGGCAGGTGAGACAGAGAGGTGGAGACAGACGGGTGGAGACAGAGAGACAGACAGGTGGAGACAGACAGGTGAGACAGAGAGAGGCAGACAGGGGAGACAGAGAGGTGGAGACAGAGAGACAGACAGGTGGAGACAGGCAGGTGAGACAGAGAGGTGGCGACAGAGAGACAGACAGGGGAGACAGAGAGAGACAGGCAGGTGAGACATAGAGGTGGAGACAGAGAGACAGACAGACAGGTGGAGACAGAGAGAGACAGACAGGGGAGACATAGAGGTGGAGACAGAGAGACAGACAGGGGAGACAGAGAGGTGGCGACAGAGAGACAGACAGACAGGTGGAGACAGAGAGAGACAGACAGGGGAGACAGAGAGGTGGAGACAGAGAGAGACAGACAGGTGGAGACAGAGAGACAGACAGGGGAGACAGAGAGAGACAGGCAGGTGAGACAGAGAGGTGGAGACAGAGAGACAGACGAGGGAGACAGAGAGAGACAGGCAGGTGAGACAGAGAGGTGGAGACAGACGGGTGGAGACAGAGAGACAGACAGGTGGAGACAGACAGGTGAGACAGAGAGAGACAGACAGGGGAGACAGAGAGTTGAGACAGAGAGAGACAGACAGACAGGTGGGACAGACAGGCGAGACAGACAGACAAAGACAGAGAGAGACAGACAGACAGGAGTGACAGACGGGTGGAGACAGACAGAACAGACCCAGGCTAAATTAGCTTAGCTCTCCTCCCTCAGTTTAACCCGGGTTAAAGAGGCTGTCCTCCGGCTGCAGAGCTGACTGATGCTAACGCTAAGCTTCACCAAGCTAACGCTACTGAGCCCACACGTGTACACGAGCAGAGGTTAACCCGGGTCGGACCGGGTCAGTCCTGGCTGTAGCCTGGTTCATTTAACCCCAGGTCCATTTTAACCCTTCAGCCGGACTCACGCTGCCGCTGACGCGTGGTTAGCTCCTGCTAGCGCCGCTAAGCTAACCCGGGCAGCAGCGGGGGAGCTGGCCGGTTCGTGCGGCTCTAGCGCGGCTCTGGCGCGGCAGGGACGCTGCCCCCGTGCCGGTGTGAGTGTGTCCCGGTGCGGTGAGCGGGAAGCCGGTGTGTGCACTACCTGTCCTCCCCGGACTTCTTCTGTTTCTTCCCCATCCTGCCGCTGCGCTGCTCCGGGTAGCTGCTCCGGTTAGCCGCGCTGGGTTAGCTTAGCCGGTTAGCTGCTCCGCCACAGCACAGATCGTCCACAGGCGGACAGACGCTGCCGAGGGCTCACTCCGCTGCGTTTCCTGCACCGTCCCTTCACACAGCTGATACTTACACCCGTGTGACGTTTCACTGTTTTTACAAATCAAACCACGTGATATCACTGTCAAACATGTGTTTACTAAATACAGTTTTAATATTCAAAGAAGCGATGTTACATTAGCTTTAAATCTGAAACTTTAAAATATTAAAATTCATTATTGAGCAAACAGAACAATATCACAGCGTCGGGTTCCAGGAAGTTACAGCAGAGTGACACCTCTGTCTTCGGGAACACTGCCCTAATATCTGATCGATAACAAATAAATATCGATTTCATTTCATTTTCACCATGGTAACAAGTGCTTTTATTCTGAAATAATTATTGTAGATTCCCAGTTTTTCTCGTAAAAAGTAAAAATCTCGTGATAGTTGAGAGAAAAAAAAGACCAGACTTTATAATCATTTATATATTTATCTGAATAAAATATGATCTAATATCTCATGTGGGGCCAATAGGGCCTCCCACCGTCGGTGCTCGGGTCCTAACTATATAAACTGAATTCATAACCATATTTATACCACAGTTGTATTATCTGATGACAGGATTCTT
Source organism: Hippoglossus hippoglossus (assembly GCF_009819705.1). Classification (NCBI taxonomy): domain Eukaryota; kingdom Metazoa; phylum Chordata; class Actinopteri; order Pleuronectiformes; family Pleuronectidae; genus Hippoglossus; species Hippoglossus hippoglossus. Next base: position 10,901,609 of record NC_047152.1, on the reverse strand, counting down.
TTACAAGAGCAGATCACTGAATGTTACACGAGTACGTGATATTTCTTCTTCTTCAGTCGGAGTCTCCTCGTGAAGAAACAGACAGAAACACGTCGGACACGTTTGTTTATATCAAGCTGCTTCGCTCTGTCTGACGTCGACATGAAAACACACGACCACTTGAAATAAATAACAAGTAAATAAATACTTTTATTGTTTCAGCTTCTTTCAGCTGCGGATTCTTAAATAACAAAAATCTGAAACGTCACAAAACAAAGATAAACGATATAATATGAATGAAACCTGTGAATCTGACGACAGTTTGTTTTTCCACATGCTTGTAATGATGCTAATGTTCACACTGCAGCTGTCATGAGTGCTGGAGCCTCCTGGGGGCGCCAGCAGCACTGAGTGGATCAGACCCATGGACACAAGCATCAGCCCATCACTGACATCACAGCGTCACACAGGATGTGCAGTCGGCTCTGCAGCTCGCCGCTCTGCGCCCGCAGCAGCGCAGCGACACCTGCGGCCGCTCGCTGTGGACAGAACCTCCCACCGACCAGCGAGTCCGTCAGCTCGCCGCTCAGCCGCACAGGAAGCCAGTCTGCAGGCACCTGGAGCTCACAGCTCTGGATCAGCCCGTTCTTCACCTCCATGTGCAGCTGAGCGGAGCAGCGAGCAGAGGAGTCCGTCAGCTCCAGCTGCGTCTGCACACTGAATTTAGGCGTCTTCCCAAACGTCCAGTCCCAGCTACGCAGCTCTTTCTCCATCCGGCTGATGTCGGGAAACGTGGACTCATCCGTGGGGTCGACGAGGCTGGAGGCGGAGCTGAGGCCGAACTCTGAGGGTCAGGAAACAGAACATCAGCAAATTACAGTTCCACACAAACACTAGAGGGCAGTAGAACCTTCACACGACCTGCGTTGTATTGGTGCACCAGTCCATCAAGAAGCTCCTCCCACTGCAGCGTGGGGGCGTGGTCCAGCAGGTTGGCCACAGGGGAGGGTACGCTGGGTGTGGCGTTGCTGTGGATACCGGGGCAGGAGGGGCGGAGCACGGCGGAGAGGGCGGAGCGGTCAGCGGAGTGAAGCAGCGTGCAGTGATGGTACGACGACTTCCTGCTCAGTCTGGACGCAGTTCCTGTCAACGACCACGTAAACAAGAGTAAACTACACGGGACAATCGGCTGCTCACAGCTCCACTTATAATATTTCATATATTTCATATCACACTTTAATATTAATGTGAGCTTCAGGGATCAATAAAGTTTTATCTGATCTCCTTTCCTGTTATAGAGCAGTGCTTTCTGTCTTATTAAAATAAGCCCCTCCTCCTCCGTACCTGAGATCTTGAGGTGTCCGTTGAGTAAAATGTCGAATCTGTCCGTGGCCTGGACGTCCAGCGCCGGGCTGACTCGCCTCAGAGCCTCGGTGACGACCTTCAGGTTCCTCCGCCGGTCGTACTCCTTCTTGGAGGCGAAGAAGGTCAGGTTGAGGTTCCCGAGGTCGTGGAACACCGTCCCGCCGCCGCTCCGCCTGCGGGCCACAGGGATCCCCATCCTCCTCATGGCCGGCAGGTTGCACTCGGTCCAGGGGTTCTGGTGGCGTCCGATGACGACGGCCGGCCGGTTCCTCCACAGCAGCAGGACGCCGCGCTGCTGCAGGTCCACGTTGGCGTCGATCCAGTCCTCCAGGGCCAGGTTCTGGAACACATCGGTGGACTGAGACTTCAGGACCAGGCCCACGTCCGACGGGAACACGCCGCCGGAGCAGGACCTGGTCCTGGATGACTGGACCTCAGTCCGACACGTGAACCTTCTGAGGAGAGACGACGACCTTCTGATGTTCGACATCACGACACAAGCATCAGACTCCGAACATCTCCGGACACGTTTCAGCTCCTCAGGGCGGAAAGATCTGAAAACACTAAACATCCTCAACATCTCTTCACCCACAATTATGAGATATACATACATACATATACATATACATATAAAATGGTGTTTCATTCAAATAATGATTCCATCAAGTTTGATATATATGTACATGAGTACATATATAAGTGTGTGTACATATGTATATTTTGTACAAAGTGAATATGTATTCAGGACTCTATCAATAGATCAAACTTGAGATGTTTGTTTTACTGAACACTAAACTGTAAAAGAATCAAATGTAAAATACTTCGTTAGAGGTAAAGACAAGTCTTTGTACAAAGTATTACTACACACAGGTTACTCACTGTACTTTCAATTAAAGTATTAAAACACATTGAAAACAGTCTCGTGCTGACCTGAACCGACGCGGAATCGGACCAACGAAGAAGAACTACCAGCGACAGACTACTTCCCTTTACAACCTTCAAAATAAAGGTGACAAACTGTTTACGAAACCCAATGTCTCCGTTTATCCGCGTTTTATTTAAAACCAGGAGAATTAAATAAAGAACATAATAAAATACACATCATACAACACGGTGATACTTGTTTGGTAAAGATAATAAGTTACATCTGTGAATTATAAAAGAAATAAAGAAAATGTCTTTCTGAGTAATATCCCCGGTATGACTGGATGCGTTTGTATAAATAATAAATACAATATTATAAAGTACAAACTCTGTTTAAACGACATAAACATGTGTATTTATATGCGTCGTCATGTGTCCGGTGTTACAATAAAGGAAAGCTTTTATTTTTAAGGGTAGAATCCATTTGGTTTCGACCTCAGTCCTACACTTCCGAGGGTCCGTGTTGTACTGCGACCTGCTAAACAAAGGTTCCGACCCACAATACTACTACTACTACTAGTATAATAATAATACTACTACTACTAGTATAATAATAATACTACTACTACTACTACTACTAGTATAATACTTATACTACGACAACACTACACTATTGATTTTGGAGAATATGAATCTGACTCAAACTGATCTGCTCATTTGAATGAATCTCTACATTACAGCTGTTTATTTCCAGATGCAGTTGGTTATTTACTCGGCTGTGTCCTGTTTTACTCGTGTGTGAAGTCGTGTGTCTCTGAACCGGTCGTCATGAGGAAGAAGAAGAAGAAGTCGAGCAGAGGAAGAACATGTGACCACATCCTGACTCTCTCACTCAGTCACTGTCACTTCATGATGTTTCAGGTGAGAAGTTATTTCAAACTAAACTTCAACTGTTTCTATTCATTTATCTACAGATCGATTTAGACACAGGTTCATCACGAAGACGTTGTATTGTTTTCATGATGTTAAGGAAAATGACCGAATAAATAAATGTGACCGTTGTTAAATATGAGATTTGAAAATGTGTCTAAGCGACAGAAATGAAAAGCTGGTGAATTATTCCTCACCAGAATACTGAGTTGAACAGGGTTGTTGGTGTGACGGAGCCGTGGCTGTGTGACTCTGTCTGAATGTCCTGTTCAGTCACTTAGAAACAGCTGCTGTGGTTTACGTGTCCGTTTCTCCGTGACACAGACACTTGATCTGTAAAGAACAAAGGACCCGAGGCTGTGATCTCCGCTCGGAACTTCTACATTTACATCTGACACAACTTCACATTGAACTGAAGATAAAGAAAATATCTGTATAAATAATCTGAACACACGAGTTCACGTCCACACGTCTTTATGTTTACATCATAAACAGTAAATACACTAAACCTGGGAAATCACCTGTTTGGCATTTTGTTATTTTATTGACCGAAATCTTTTACTTGATTATAAAACATTAGAGTAAATAAAGATGGACGACATGACAGCTCACCAAAGTGAAGCCAAAGCATCTCACTCGCCCCCTGGTGGCTGGCTGCAGTATAAGTCATAAACCTCCATGTTAGCAGATGGGACATGGACCAAAGTAAAATCTTAAGAAGTTTCACTGATGTTTGTTCAAGTGTTTGTGATCAGTTTGGTTTTATTTCATCATTTGATGATATAAAACAGGCTGAGACATCATGATTGACAGCTGAGACTGACTCATGATTGGTCCGACATGTGTGTGGGCGGGACCCACGTGGTCGTTACTCGTTGTTTATCATTCGTACGTAAACACGGAACCTTCCATGTTTGTTTTTGTTTGTTTCAGATCAACAGATTCACGTGACGACATCATCCAGACGACAACCTGCGACACACACACACAATCATGCACATACACACTCATCATGTCTGACATGTGGACCTTCTCCTCGTCCTCTCCTCCTCCCATCATCCATCAGTCAGCTCCTCCCCTCTCCTCCCCCTCATCACTCAGAAACCATGGAAACGCTCCCCACGTCCTCCCTCCTCCTCCTCCCTATGTGACCTCCCCTCAACACCTCCCTCCTCAGCACCTCCTCTCCGGCCCTCATCATGATCCAGGTCTGATCAATCTAAACTGGAGGGAATCTGAACTCTGCTCCTTCGACAGTGTTTTCTACCAGGTACGATTTTATTCTGTTTCCTCACAAACCAGAACCGACACGTCTACGTTCTCTGAATCTGAATCTTTTTATCTCAGACCACAGCTCATCTGGATCTGCAGAACCAGAACAGTCCTGGTGTGACTCAGCAGCAGGACACGCACAGATTCTCTTACAACGCTCACCCTCTGGTTCCCGGTGGAGTGTGTGGACATGTTGACACACCCGGTCCAGGTCAGGACCCCTGGGGGCCTCTGGAGACACAGTGCCCTCCAGTGGGCTCCATGTCTGGAGGAGTCGGCCTGGGGGGGTGGAGCTCGGAAGCAACTGGGGACGTGCCTAACACACACTTCTTCCCTGATGGTTACCATGATGGTTACCATGACAGTTACCAAGACGGTTACCATGACGGTTACGTCCCACATGTCTTCTGCAGTCCCACCACCCCTGGTCCGAGTCCTCATTACCCACAAACCCAGACCATCTCCAGCCCCGCGCCTCAGATTCATCCCATGAATGAGACTCTGGGTTTTCACAGAGAAACATCGACGCAGCTGATCCCAGATCAAACCTTCCACCGCTGCCCTCTGACCTCTGAAGCTCGCCAGCACCACCTTCATCAGACGAGTCGACACCTCCTCCTGAACCAAACGGATCTGATCCAGGACCAGACGGACGTCTTCGACCCGAGTTTCTCTCCTCAGGGAGGAGGCCAGAGTGTGAGCGGTGCTGCCCAAGCTCCGAGCCTCGCTGCTGGGCTGATGTGGAGCGACGAGCCTGGAGGAGGAGGAGGAGGAGGAGGTGGAGGAGTAAGAGGAGGAGGAGGAGGTGGAGGAGTAAGAGGAGGAGGAGGAGTAAGAGGAGGAGGAAGAGGAGGAGGAAGAGGAAGAGGAGAAAGAGGAGGAGGAAGAGGAGGAAGAGGAGGAAGAGGAAGAGGAAGAGGAGGAGGAGAGGCACAACCACCGTGGACCTTGGTGAGTAAGAAAAGAGTTCAATTTGATTCTTTAGCTCCGGTAACGTAATTATAATGTTCATTTAAAAACCAGCGAGGAAACTAGTGAGAATAATAAACAAAGAGATATTAACTAAATAAGAAAGTAAAGTGCATCGAGCAACAGTAAGTTTGGAATGAAATGCATAAAGTAATAAAGGATTAATAAAGTAAATAGGTCTATGAGTAAAAAAGTAATTATTAGTAAATCTAAGTAGATAAGTGCACTGAAAAGTAAAATGAGTAATTAAGTGGATTAAAGTGCAGTGAGTACATAAACAAGTAAAACAATAAAAAAGTGAGTAAATATCTGCATCAATACACAAGTGAAGGCATGAATAAATAATTATATGTGTCAATAAATGCCCCCAAAATTAAACGTTATTAATTAAATAAATGCATAGAAAGCAAATGTATTCCTCAAAAGGTAAATGAGCGAAGACAAAAGTAAATAAGTATTTATGGTTTAGAGTAAATATCAATAATCAAACCAGTGAGGGATGAATAAAGTAGAAAAGCAAATATCACATAGTATCATTTAGAGAATAATAGAATAATGAACTGATTTAAATGTTTTCTGTTCATTTCCAGATGAAAAGTTCACAACCTGAAAACAACACAAAGGTTTTAGACAACAGGTAAAATGATGTTGTTCACTTCTCAGTGTTGTTCCAACAGAAACTTGTTACTGTTGTTAAAAACCTACAGATGAATAAACCTGTTCAATGTCATGTATTCTGTGTGTGTGTCTGTGTGTGTGTGTCTGTCTGTGTGTGTGTGTCTGTGTGTGTGTGTGTCTGTGTGTGTGTGTGTCTGTGTGTAGCAGGCTGCTGTGCACAGTGTGTAAGAGAGATTTCCGGAGTCTCCCGGCGTTGAACGGTCACATGCGCTCTCACAGCTGCGTGAAGAAGGTTCACACTCATGTTTTCTTTCTAACTTGTATTTACTCACAAAGACTGAATGTGAATTAAAGTTAAAGCTCCAGTTCCCATTGATGAACGAGCTCATCAATGCGTCTCCGTGACGACAGCGTTTGAACGCCGGTTTCATGTGGTTTTTTTACCAGGGCGAGGATCCACCCGTCCGCAGCTCGGTCTCCGTGGTGATGCCGGTGTCTGTGCCCGTCCAATCCAGAGTGGCGTCCAAGGCGTGTAGGGGTGGACAGAGGAGATGCAGTCGCACGTCTCCAGCCACCGGAGGCGCTGTGCTCTACCGCAGCCTGATGCACCTGGAGGAACAGGAAGTGGTCACTAGGGGCAGCGCAGCGGCCAGAGAGGTTGAAGGTCATTACACCCCTCCGCTCATGCTGTGTCCGATCAGGGCAGGGCCGGGGCTGTACTGCTCCGTCACCACCAGGAGGCAGCGGAGAGCACAAACTGTTCAGCTTCACAGTCCAAACAGTGAGTCGGTTCAGCAACACAAGCGCCACCTGGAGGCTACATCGTTAATTAAAGATACTTGATGTACAAAATGCTGATGAGTTCGCTCCCGATCCTCGGGGGGGGCGCTAGAGGGGAGGGGCCTCTGCTGATTGGATAACAGCCGTGACTGATGTTTAAGTGTCTATCTCTGATTGGCAGATGGACTCAGTGACCTTGTTGCCATGGAGACACCAACAGCAGAAATCAATAAGCCGTAAGTTAAGTTCCAAATCAACTTTTAACGACATCACTATCTGATCACCCGATAACCCTGAGCTGTCAATCACAGGAGGATCAATGTAGGGCGGGGCTTCCAGGCTGAAATCCCACCCCTACGCAACCATAAATACGCCCACTCTGACTCCCAGAATGCACTGTGGCTGTGGACGCCGTGTGACGAGCTGGAGAAACCCGTCAATCAACAGCGAGGTAAACACACAGAAACGTTTCCTCGTTATAATAATCATGATGACAGGTTATTTGATTGACACATTGTTCGTCCAGTCACGACTCTGTTGACGATGGCTCGCTCCAGTGTGGTGCCAGGGGGCGGGGCCAGCCCAGAGCACGCCCTCCACGTCCTATCACAGAGCGCAGGAGACTTTCTGGTAAAACCTTTTTTTTTCTTACAAACCATTTGATTTGATTTGTTTATTTTTAATTATTAAATGATTTGATTTGTTTTCTATGATTTTATAAAAGTTTCAGTTTGATGATCAACCACCAGGTGTCATCAGATCTTAAATGAGTGCTTCTGAATTCTGATTGGTGCAGAGCAGTCCCTGACTCCACCTCCGTGTTTTGTTGTTTGCAGCTGACGCTGGAGAAACTTCTGTCGACTCCGGAGTCCTCGGACCAAAGCCACGCAGGTCAGCGTCCTGTACGAAGGGCACAGACGTTCCTCAGACTCAAGCAGATTAACGTACATATTACATGTTTATTACAGATGTGGCGTGGAGCGCGGGCGAGACGACGTCGCTGGTCAAATCTCTGCGGCTCCATCGGAAAGATTTCAGCAGAGTTCAGAGAGCGGTGAGTTGATTTCTATCGTTATGAGAAAGTGTGATGATGTGTATTTAACGGTGATAATCTGTTACGATCTGTGTTCAGGTTCAGACCAAGTCCGTCTCGCAGTGTGTGGAGTTTTATTATCTGTGGAAGAAGAAGCTGAGTCTGAGAGCGAGGCCCCCTGCTGGGCTGACCGTCACTCTGCCCGAGACCAACGTCAGGAGCTCATCAGACGACTTTGACCCTGAGCGACCTTCAGCTTTAGACAAGAGGAGTTGATGAGAGCGACTTTAGTTTGAAGAACCAGAAACATTGTTTCTCTCATTGTGTCATCAAGTTGTGTTTAAAAGTAAAGGTGTAGATTATAGGTATGTGATCAGTTAGTGACTCCTGATCTCGACCCGCCGAGTCCAAACCTTGTGAATAATCAATCCTAACCATAACCCTAACCCTCATGTAACCACGGCGACTTGTATTTGTTTACCACTTGTTTTTCCACTGAAGAAAATGAGACGAAAACTAAATAAAAAGTCAACTTTGAAATCTGGAAATGTGACGACATCAGTTCCAGTTATTAATGCCTCATACATGACGTATAGTGTATAATCTATCTGTTCAGGAGAATAGAGCCGGTCTGGTTCCACAGATCCTCCTTCTCTCTCTGAGCAGATCCAAGGTCAGGTTACAGATAAAGGACCAACGGGACATTGTAGTGTCTTCACTCAGGGACGTTCAGATCTAACTCAGAGGCTCCAGACAGAGACACCGACTCTTTGTGTGTTTCCCCAGACGCGAGGACACAATGTGATTCATGAACACACACTTTACACTGACCCCTTCTCCTTTCACCAGCTTCAGGAAACTTCCAGAACTAAACACACGAGAGAAAACGTCTGTGGAACAAAGTGAAGCATCGTGACTCTGAAAACTCACCAATCACATTAATGTCTTAAACTGATCAAACACTGAACACAACAGGAAGCTGAGTCAAAACCACTGATGGAAACTAACATGACCCGACACACACACACACACACACTATCACACCCACACACGCAGCCACAAACACCCACGCACACACAGCAGCTATCAGAAATGACTCGTCAGTCTCACAAAGGTGACACTGTGACAGGAAGTGTGTGTGTCTCTCTGTGTGTGTGTCTCTGTGTGTGTGTGTGTGTGTGTCTCTGTGGTTTTCATTCATTCAGGTTCAGTTTCTGACCTGAAACACTGAACTAACACACGTAGACTTTACTGATGATGCAGTCGAGCTCCGACAAACACTGTAATAATGTTATTACTTATACAACACAAAGATTTTATATATATATATATATATATATATATATATATATATGTGTGTATCATTATGGTGAAATAGTCTCACTTATCCAGGGACTGGACTGAAGCCACACACACCCACACACACACACACCCACACACACACACACACACACACACCCCCACACCCACACACACAGGTTTAGAACTTCCAGTTCAGTGAAGTTAGTTCTGTGGCTGAATATGAAATTAAAAAGTCCTTTATTATCTGTAATGTTGTGAAATAAAATGTGTTGAACAGTTTCTTAGGTCTGACCTGATTCTTGTTGTATGTTGTTGTATGTTGTTGCATGTTGTTGCATGTTGTTGCATGTTGTTGTATGTTGTTGCATGTTGTTGTATGTTGTTGTATGTTGTTGCATGTTGTTGCATCACTGGATCGTCTCTGAGTGAAGAACAGATCTGGATAAAGAGAGAAAGAAAAGTGGCCTCAGGGTTTGTGTGTGTCTGTCCTCACGTTCATGTTGTCATGTTTTCATGTCACATCCAGGTCAGGCTTTGATATGAGTTACACAACAAGGCCAAAAGTATGTGGACACGTCAGAGCTCAATGTGTTAGAATAATATCTGCAGCATTATACTTTAATAGTCATTATACTTTTACAGTAAAAGTACTGCTTGTCCACAGAGCTTAGCGTGGCTACATGCTACACACATGGGTTTTGTTTCCTGATGTGTTTTTGTGATTCTGTGGACAGGACTATGCTAACAGTTCCCCTCTGCTTCCAGCCTTTATGCTAAGCTAAGCTAACCACGTCCTGAGTCTAGTTGTGAATGTAATCACAGAGTTTAAACTTTTCTTTTAACGACTCACATGGAGTCAAAGTGTTTTCAGATTAAAAAGCAGCTTCTAGCGGCGTGAGGGACGTGTTCCTCTAGTTTCCGATGTTGACTCATCACCATGTGAATTTTCAGTGTTTACTCAGTAAAACAAACTGAATTCATCGACTCTGAGCTGAAAGTTTCTGAACCAGGTTTTAAAAAGTCCACATTCTTCTTGTGATCCCGACTTTCCTGTTTCGTGTGGGAGCTCACAGAGTTTCCTGTGTCTGAATCGGCTTCAGGCGTCTAATAAAGTTTGACTCCTCCTCACTCCAAAGGTCCTTCCGTCTGAAACCAGGAGCTGAGAGGAGCAGGAGAAACGCTGCCACAGAAGAGGAGGAACGAGGGATGGGACAGCAGGAGGAGAAGAAGAAGGAGGAAGAGGAGGGAGCAGCTTCTCCTCTGGGGAAGAAACAGAAAAGCTCCAAAGAAGTTTATTTCTCTGTCCTGCCGGATAAATACGAACCTCTGATCGAGGAGGCGGAGGAGGAGAGAGAGACGCCCGAGGAGAGGAGGAAGAGGAAGGAGGAGAAGAAGAGGAAGAAGAAGAGGAAATATAAAAAGTACAGAAAGGTAAAAGAAAACTGAAATATAATAATCACACTGTGTAATTCTGTGTTCATTAATATCAGCTGATGAATATTAATGAGCAAACGTATTAATAAAACTACATTTAAAACAAATTATACTAGTTTATGTAGAAATAAAATATAAAATTCAAATAAAAACAAATAATAAAATACATTACATCAATAAAACATGATTAAATAAGAATTTAAAATCCCAAAACCACTAAAATACGAATTAAATATAAAGAGAAATGACTAAAATAATAAATATTTTTACTAAAACAAATCATACTAGCTTATATAAAACTCAATAAAACGACTGCAACGACTGTGAAACCAACTGCATTATGGATCTCAGGTAACCTTTAACCCTACAAATCTATATAATCTCTATAATCTCTATAATCTCTATAATCTCTAAACATGTATAACTGCAGAAGGTAAACACCTGAGACTCGAAGCTGAGTCAATAAGAAGCTAAAGAAG
>NC_047152.1:10868084-10883084 GCF_009819705.1 Hippoglossus hippoglossus | reverse complement strand
TGACTCACTACGCAGACGACAGTGTTGTTTATGTAAAGGTTAGCTGTGTGTTAGCGGAGGCTCAGATATTCTGTCCTCATGTTAAACACTCATTCAAAACACTCACCCAAAACTCATTGATCATTAATCAATAGGAAGAAATTGTCAGCTACGATTTTATTTAAACCTTTTCAAATGTGTCAAAATGTCAATACGGGGACATTTATATCGGTGGAATCTTTGATGGATTAGTCTCTGACTGACGTGATATTGATCAGATATTGATTGATTGATTGTCGTGCAGGCGAACCGGTGCTGGTGATGAGTTTGGCTCTGTTGGGAAAACTCTGCATCCTGGCGGCCATCTTCATCTCGACGCTGTACGCCATCGAGCTGTTCCCCACCGTGGTCAGGTACACGCCCACTCACTCAGACTTAGACGGTCACATTTGCAGCAGATTCCATGTAACCGGTGTCGTTCTGATCCAGGCAGCGCTGCGTGTCCCTGGTCAACCTGTGTTTCCGCCTCGGCTGCCTCGTCAACACCCTCGTTCCCCCCAACCCCAACGGAGCAATCTCATTGGCTGCCATGGCCGTGTACAGCAGCGGACCAATCATAGGCTGCGGCCTGTGCCTGTTGCTGCCGGAGACCAGCGGCGTGACGCTTCCTGATTCCGTGGAGGACTGTGACCGGCAGCCGCACACACAGGCGCCATCTGGAGGACATGATGAGAAACAAACTTTTATCATATAACTTTCCTCACGAGCCCAGACTCCTGTTTTAACACTATTTCATGATATGCTTTTACTTTGAAACGGTTCTGCTTCCTGTCTGGCTTTGTCTTTTGAACAAACAAACCTGAAGAAGATCTTTTGTCGTAGATTTCAGTTTTTACTAAGTCGCACCTCAACGTTCTCTGTAGTTCCTCAGTTTTTATCTTGAAACGTCCGTTTGCACAAAGTACGAGATCTTCAAGGTTTAAACTCATGACCTCAAAAAACACTTTAAACCAAAGATTTCCGTTTGTCTCTTTCAAACTTCACGAGTAAAACCAATAATACTTTATATTAGAGATTGTGAAGAACAGTTTCACCATTTTCATGGAGTTCTTCAGTGGACGGGCACATTGTCACTAACGCAGCTAGTTGGATTTATTCCTAAACGTTAAACTTTAATCTTTAAATTGTAACTTTTGTCTTGAAAAAGCAAAATAGAATAAAAGTATAAAGCAACTAAACTGAAAATTTCTCTTATTCATCTGGGTTTTAGTTTTAAAACGTAGAGGTATGGCTGCATGATTACACAACACTCTTAATGTCCCACAATGCAGCAGTGACAGCGCGGTGATCCTCAGGTGATGCAGAGCAGCAGGTGACAGTTTGTGTTCAGGAGAATGAAACTTATACTTAGTCTTAATCATTTCAGATGTTTTATGTTTTACAAGATTGAAAGGACAGAGTTCAGTCGTCACCCGGAGAAAACTCGTTTTCATTAAGTCTTTCGGATTCTTTCCTGCGAGCGACTTTTACGTCCACGTCGTTTGTACGAAGAAGAAGATAAAATGAAAAGATGAAAAACAGAGTCAGACTCCATTCAGGGGATCGAACCTGTGCAGAAACCCGCTGGTTCAGATCCTCCAGACTCATCAGGACTCATCAGGACTTCTCAGATACTGGAACGTTTCCTGTGGAAGAATCTGTGAACAAACTGTTTGTTTATCACAAATCACTGAGTGAATTCAGCCTGAACAAACACGGAGTCTGTTTATTTGATAGAAAAACAACTTTATGTAAAAGTAGTTCAAAGTGCTGATGTGTGCTTTTCACACAAAGTCTCATTTATGTCCGACGACCACAAGAAATCTTCAAAGAAACGTTTGAAATCGTAAATTATCTGCGGGATTGAGAATAGAATCACTTTCTATGTAAAGTAACACGAGTATGTGTCTTTAATGTTTCTGTTGGATTTGAGAAGGGACCTTTTGAGGAATAAACCTGGAGAGTGAGAATCTTATGGGCTCGAGTGTGAAGACGGTTTCAAATCGGAGGTTAAACTTTGAGGTGAATGGGTTTTTTCATTTTTGACTCTGGTTTGATCTAGAAAATGTCAAACCTGAAAAAGTCTTTTCAGATTTCTGCTTCAGTGAAAAGCAACGTGTTGATCTTTTTCTTCCAGCGTTCAGATGTGAGAGTAGAACTGTTCTCAGACGTCACCACTTTGAGAAGTCCTTCTTCTCTCCGGCCTGATGTCAGCGCTGTGACCGGTAGCTGTGAGCCACAGAGCTCTTCTGTTCGGATCGATGACGTCCGATTCACGGGAGATTCACGTCGTAACAGAACGTCTGTGAAGTGAGCGACTTCAAAGACACGTGAACAGAATCATCACGTTGCTTTAAAGTTTGTGTTGGAACAGGAGATTTATTTTTTAATCAGGACGAGTCGTTTCCTCCTCAGTCCAACTGGTGGTTTCCATTCAGTGAAGAACTGCTTCCTCGTCTTCATCGATCAGCAGATTCACACATACATGTGAAATTATACTCAACAGCATCTCAGCTTCCATCTACTTTAAGTCTCATTTACAGATACTTTATTTTAATTGAAAATTATTTTAGACATTTTAATAAGTTTGAACTTTCTCAATCATTTATTTGACAAACTGGACAGAAATATGAATTGATGCAAATGACAGTTTTATAAATTTGATTTATTTATAATCTTCAAACAGCCTCTGATATGTAAAAACAATCCCACAAACATCATTATTATTATGTTAATCTAGATAAAGTGATAATCCTGCTGCATTATATATTGACCACAAGCACAGAAGATAAAGAACTAACACCCCCCACGTCCCGTTTCGTGCTGTGGACACATTGTAAAGGTGGAGACAGTAACAGACCACAGAGGATTTAAATACTCTTATATATAACAAAATGAAAAAACTAATAAAAGGACTTTCTAAATCAAATCCATCTTAATTTAGTTTGAAAAGTGCTTTTATTTTGGTACCAAATATAAAAGAGGTTTTTGGTTGTTTTTCTTGTTTGTATTTTGAAGGGAAAGGACAGGAAGTGAGTTCTGCTGCAGAATTCTCAGATGAAGGCAACGAAGGTGTTGGAGCGAAAGATTTGATTCAGACTTTTAATCAGCTGATGTTTAATTGTTGTGTTCACAGCAAAGATTCCACTGCTCTGTTCATTTCTAAAAATCTGGTTGAAGAGGAACATGTGATGTCATTTGATCTCACGTTATTCTTCTGAACCATAACTTTCTTTATGAGAACTGTTTTTAATGTGTGAATTAAAAGTGTGTAGAACATTGAGGAACATTTAGTGGAGGAAGCAGCAGAAAGGTGGAGTGTGTCTGCAGCTGTTCACAAACTTCATGAATATGTGTTTGAATAAATGACTCATTGATAATAAATATATATGTTTACATTCAGAAACATTTCTATGGAATTCTTTGTAAATAACAAACCTGTAAACTAAAGTGATTATTTTCATTTTCAAATGATCTGCGGATTATTTCCTGAATTAATCCAGAATCAGTTTGTTTGTGTGAAAAACAACAAAATATTCAGTTTACAACGATTCGACAACTGATTCTTAAAAAAGTTGCATATTTTCTTTTAATAATCGTTAAAGCTCTAAAATGAAGCAAAACCCAAAACCTGTCCCTTGACCCCTCCCTCTTCCCGTAGAGTGTGGTATTAGCTGCAGTACCTCCACACTCCACCAGGTGAGTATCAGTACGTGACGAAGTTAGCGGGGAAGATGCCGACCCGCCCATCGACCAGTTGCCCCTCCCACCAGTCGTACTGGGACTCTGTCTTGGTGATGACGGTGATTTGGTCGCCGGGGACGAAGCTCAGGTCGCCGGGCTGCTGCCCCGCATACGGGTGGGTCGCCGTGACAACCAGCTGTCCGCTGGTTGCACCCGCAGATGGTGCGCCACCTAGAGGAGAAAAATCACAAGCTTTAAATTTGACTTCACAACATTTGTGTCTTTATATGAATTGTGGGGTATTTGAGAAAATATTTATATTTATATATAATATACACAGTGATTTTATTTAATACTTTTTTATGTTCTATTTTATTTCATTTTTCATTATTTTATCTTTTGTAAATAATCTGTTATCATTACTATGTCAATTGAGTATTTTGAAAACATGTATTTTATGTCCTATTTTTATTTTTATTCATATACTCAACATTACAAATGTACTTTAGTGCGTTTAAAAAAACAATATCATATATAGATATATTAAATACATATAATGCATCATTACAAATTAATTGACACGTTCAATATTAGAATATGCTAAATTAAAATAAATGATATAATAAAAATACACATATAGAATATTATCGTTTATTTTCTATGAATACTCTTTTCTATGAATGAAGTGAAAAATGAGTCGGTGTCGTTATCATGTTATAACTTTACGTCTTCATCTTTATTTCATTGAGTCGTTTTTAAACCAGGAGGAAAAGTGAAGCAGAAACATGTGGCTGCTGGGCCACTAGAGGGAGCTGCAGCATCAGAACTGGTCCCAGGAAGGAATGAAGTTGAGAGGAAAAGAGGAGGAAGGAATGAAGGAGGGAGAAGAGGAAGAGAGGAAACGGTTGAAGGAAACAAGGAGACAAAGGAGGAAAGGATGAAGTAAAAGAGGAATGGAGGAGAGTGAAGGAAAGGAAAAGAGGAAGAAGTGGATAAAGAAGAAGTTGGAGGTAAACGAAGGAGGTAGAGAAGGAAACAAGCTGTAACCATGGTAACCTGTTGTCAGAGATGAAGGTGGATGTGCACACTCACCTGAGGTGTTCGATTTATAGACGGAAATGCTCGGGTAGAGGGCATTTTTATTTCCTGTTCCTGACCATGGACCTGAACGCATCACAACATCACACACTGACCTCGACAACACACACGTGACTGAAAACAACACGTTGTCGACGGGGACTTTACCTGAGCCGGCCGCTGCTGGTGGCTGGTAGCCGGGTGCTGGTGGCTGGTAGCCGGCTGCTGGTGGCTGGTAGCCGGGTGCTGGTGGCTGGTAGCCGGCTGCTGGTTGTTTGTAGTTGGTCGCTGGTGGCTGGTAGCTGGTTGGAGGTTTCTGTTTAGGCGGAGCTACAGGTCTGGATGGAGTGAAAGACGACTGCAGAGAGAAATAAAAGAGCTGAATGACATTTAATAAATCACCCGGTGACTCGTTAGAAACATGAACACCGTCGGTAAGTGAAAATCTTTCAAATGAAAACAGTCGTCATGAAGGAGCCTCAGATTTAAACGCTGCAAAAGGCAGAAAGATCCAGAATGAAGCGACTGATGTCGGGTTAACTTGTCATTTCATGGACGTGAGTTCCACCGACCAGCACAACTGTGTTTACTGGTGAAAAGAACACAGATCAAAAGGCTGAATTCAGATCCACAAACAAGACGACGCTCAAACTTCAAAGCAACAATCAGTATCTTTTAATAACAATCCAACAAATATTAATAAGTAGGAAACCTGGTTTCACACTTTAAACCTCTGACACTTTGTGTAGTTGTGTCCTGGTCGTCAGGCTCTGACTTCAGGTTCGGGAGTTTACTACGTCCGCTGGTGGCCACATGCTGAAAGAGGCCCCTCTTAGTTCTAGTTGCTATTTCCAGCAACAAGCTGATCAGTCATCAAAGAGAAGACACACAGGAGGCTGAAATTCAACTTGAAATGTTTCTCTATCCCAGCAGCTTTTATTTTACAACTGAAAGCTGCTGAGAGAAGTGGCTGGAAGACAGTATTAGTTCTGGAAGAATCATCTGACCGGACCAGACATGAAAAAACTAATTAAACAAATCAAAACCTCAGCTGAATTCCCTGAGTGCCGCCTGACCACGGACAGGTCCAGGTCTACAACGCTGTGTTTGACGTCACTTACCGTTGATCGCATGTTCTTGCTGGTCCAGTCGGTGGTGTAGGCATCGGCGTAGGCATCCAGGATGTGATAAAGGGCGGAGCAAACCGCGGGAGGCTCCACATCGCCGTTCAAAATGGCCGACGCACGGATATCCTGGGAGTAAAACCTGCCACAGTGCACATAAAAGTACAAGAGAACGTGGGTGATTCAAGCTGCGACAGTCGGGGAGGTCGGCGGCGGGTGTACGTACTTGCGGTTGGTCTCTTTGCGTTCAATCAGGTACGATCCCTCCAATGAGATTCCAGCAAACAAACCTCTGGACCTGCAGTAGGTGAAAACAGCTGCAGTGCTACGCAGCGCCACATCCGCCTCCACGTTCCTGAGGAACAAGATGAGGAAGACGTTCGTTATCTGTGAGGAAGAAATACTGAGAAACACATAATAAACTACAGAGAGAGGAAACAATAAATATACAACTGAGCTAACTCTTCATTAAAGAACCTAGAAAACAGAGTGAACAGAACAAGAAGTCCGTTTGTTTCCTGTCGTGTTTGTGGAAGATCTCAACATCTTTAGTTGGGTTCTTATGGCCAAGGAGGTTCTCGTGAGGAGGTTCCAGACCACAACAGTAAGTTCTAGATAGATCAATAAATGTACTTTCATGATCCCAAACTGGGAAATTCCTGCAATGCCTTCATTGCAGAGTTTTGTGGATCTGGTCATATATGGAACGATTCTCGTTATTCAAGAGTTCTAGACATTGAGAGAAGGTTCTAGGCCTGAGATGAGGTTCTAGTTGCCCACAAAGGGGCGGGACTTCACAGGATGTTCTGTGGGACTTTGAGGAAGTTGTAGTGATGTATGAAGAGGTTCTACTCATCTACTAGGAGGCTCTGGTCAAGAGAAGGTTCTATAGGTCTCTAGAAACAGTCTCAAAGGGTTCTAGGTTAAAGTCCCACTGCTGCTCAGTTCTTCAACAGGACTGTGACACAAAGCGTTTACCTGTGAAACACCTGGCCACGCCCACACGCACACTAGAGAACATGAGGAACAAACAACGCAGACCTCCCTGTGGAACAATCACATCACACATCTGAAGTTACAGATCCTCAACGTGGTTCTGCTTCAGACACAAACAACCACTGAACATCCCGTCTCTAAAAGCTTTAAACCTGAAGCTGTGATTTACATCCAAAGTAAATATTAAACAGAATGAAGAGTCCGAGGCAGCGAGGACGGGTGCTCACCTGCCCATGGGTCCCACGGCAACGGTGCAGTTCCCGCCCAGCGTCAGATTCCCGCCCTTTGTGAACGCCTCAATGGCCCTTCGCTGGTTCAGGATGATCACCAGGTCCGACACCTGAGAGCAGGGCTGTCTTTATATACAAGCACTTTATATACAGTCTCTTTATATACAGTCACTTTATATACAGTCTCTTTATATACAGTCACTGATCCTCTTTATATACAGTCTCTTTATGTACAGTCTTTATATACAAGCACTTTATATACAGTCACTTTATATACAGTCACTTTATATACAGTCTCTTTATATACAGTCATTAATCGCCACACGTATGCAGCTGAAGAGAGTTTATCGAGTTCTCTCACCTCCACTCCGATCTCGAAGCCTCCTCCCAGACCAGCGATGCCGATGGCAGAAGGCGCCGACCAACCTACAAACACAACACACATCATTTTAGTTATGAACAAGAAAAACAGATTATCTCTGGTTGAATTTCTATAAATAAACAAGAATGTGTTGTATAATCTTGTTTTGTCAGATTTGTAACTCCGTGAATTTGCCCGTGGCCGTTCTTTTACAGTTCGGGTCATTTTAGGAAACTTCCGGACCAAATGAGGAAACATGTTTCAATAAACATGATTTAAAAAATGGGAGAATTACAATCTTACCTAATCTCTTACCTCTTTCATATATAACGTACATACATGTACTGTAGATTGTTATGATCTATTTATACATCATTCCATCTGTCATCTTTTACCTCTTTAAGTTAGTTATTATTTTGTCATTTATAATGTTCTGTCGACTTGAGACCAACGAAGTGTAATTATTGACCTGATATAAAACACATTTCTAACTAGATGAATCAAGTACATTAATAGTAATACATGTTAACATTTATATATACATATATATTCTGTATTTAGTGATCTTTTTGCTTATCCAGGAAATGTAACTATATTTGTTGTGTCTCAAAATGTTCGGATCAATTCATTTGTGCACTTTATTTATTGTACAACTCCACATGTGTAGGAATCAGTTGTTGTTGACGTCTCATCCTCAGATCTGTGATTCTTGATCCTCGGTTTGTTCAGAGCAGCAGAACGAGACACGTGACGTTTAAACAGTCGGAAACGATGTCCGATTTTTCACTTGAATCCATCAAGTGAATCAAACATCTGTGTTTTGAACTTTCGAGAGAAATAAATTATTTACAGACGTCACCATGAACAAATTATTTACTTTTTGATGTTAAATAAACCAGAAAATTGACCTAGAAAAAACAAATCTCTGCTTCCTGCTTTTCATCACATCGTTCAACCTTTAAAAGCCACGTGTGGCGGCGTCCGCACATCAGAACATGTAGTTCAAACTTCATTCTGTGTTCAGACTGTTCAACTTCTGGTCTCAAAACACTAAAGCAACAAACCGCCTGCAGAGGAAGTGCAGGCGTCAGCTGCAGCTCCGCCCGTGTGATCCTCGCTGGGTTTGGCCCAACGACAAACTCTGACACCCGCCACGGAAATGTGACAGCCGCCACCGCCAGACGAGTTAATTATTATCCGTGACCGAAGACACAGCCCATCAGATGACTGCTCACAGCGCCGAGGGCACATCTGAGCCACTGTGTCTGCTTGTTGCTAAGGAAACGCAACATGTCAAAAAAAAGGACCCGCAAAAACAAAAAGGGCAGAGTGGAAGCGAAGACCCAGACAAACAGGAAGAGAAACCCTGAATGTAAAGACAGACGGACAGGGTCAGGGTCAGGGGTCAGAGGTCAGAGGTCTTACGTCTGTCGGCCAGTCGGGCGATGACGATGCCACTTCCTCCTCGGGCGGTGATCATGAAGCCGGCCTTGATGACGGAGATGATGGCCAGACCCTCGGCCTTCGCTATCACATGAGCTGCAACACACGGAAACACACTTTTCAATAAACACCTTTAGAGAGTTAGCTTAGCTTAGCTTAGCTTAGCTTAAAGCTCAGAAGTCAAGGAAATGTCGTCCCCAAGGTGCTGAACTATTTCTCTGTCAGTCAGGACCAGTTCTGTCGTCCAGCTCCGTGCCTGAAGATCTGATCAGATTTTATCTTATTTAACTGTTTTCATTTGAGTTTACTCACTGTTTATTTAATACAGTTTAATGTGAGCCTGTATATCTGATACAGTTGAATGTGAGTTAACAGACGCTCTTACGGGGGATGAGCTTGTCTGGTCCGATCCTGCTGGAGATCTCTGTGAAGTCCGTCAGGATCTTGGCAGCTTTCTTGGCCTCTGACTTCAGATTGGACGGGATGGGGTTACTCACTGCAAACACACAAATTACATGCCTCATTAAAACATCAAGAGCTCATTCAGAGGTTTCTTTCCCCAAAACTTGAACATTTCAGCCTTCCTGCTGATTTTCAGTCACACTGCTGGTCAATGAGCTCCTTGTTCCCTTCAGTCGATCTTATCTTATCTGCATCGCAGCTAAAAGAGGCTGTTCTGCTCCTTAACGACTGTGAGCGCCTTGTTTGGAAGAAGCAGTTTCATCCTGACTGATCATCGTCTGTGACTTGAAAAGTCTGCCCCAGTTTCCCCAGAGTCCGAAGTGACATCTTTAACATCTTCTTCTTCATCTTCTTCTTCAACGTCTTGTTCTTCAACGTCTTGATCTTCTTCAACGTCTTGTTCTTCTTTAACATCTTCTTCTTCAACGTCTTGTTCTTCTTCAACGTCTTGTTCTTCTTCAACGTCTTGTTCTGTCAAGAGTCACAACCTGAAAACGGATCAGGGGAATCGAGCTTCGGTGTAAAGAAACACTTTGATTAGTTCTTCTGATTGATTATTGTTAAACTGTGATTACACACATCTGAATGTTGAAGCGTGATGACAGGTTGTGTAGAATCAGGTGGTTGGTTATTAGTGGAAAACAATCTAGTGTATGTCATGCAGGATAAATAGGTGTGATCTGAAATCTTATTTATTTAATTTCAGATAATTTCGGAGGTTTTTTTATCTACTTCAAGGTCAAAAAGTCCCAGTTTTTACGGTTATGGAATAAAGTAAATCAGTCATAGATCATAAGATATATAATCAGTTTTGTTAGCCAAGTTCAAACTTGTACTTGTGGCCAATCAGCTGCCTCTGGTGTTTTAAGCTGCAGTTCTTCTGACGGCCACTTGATGCTGCTCTGATTCAGTTTCAGTGTGACGAAGTTTTCGGGTGAACGTTCCTTCTGGGAAGAATCTGTGTCTACGACTTTTTTCATGAATCTTCTGACTCCTCTTTTGATTAAATGATTTATCGTGTTGTTTATAAAGTTGTGCTAATGCTAAAGACATTTTCACACGTCTGGTTTTGCCCAAATTGACCTAAAAAAACTGATCATTCGTACAAAAGCTCAAACTGACATTTTCTAGAAGATTATGATTTAATTGATTTTCTAAATATCTAAATTTCCCTCTGATGAACGAATCAATTTACTGACAGATCGTCTCTGTTTTGTTCAGTTGCTTCATCGGCCTCTGTCCTCTCGTCACCACGTGTATTCTCTGCATGTATTAATGTGAACATCATGGTTATTGTGTTGGTTACTGAGGCTTTGTGTCATATGTTGTGTTGCTGTGTTGTGTTGTTGTGTGTGCTGTGGCCGCGGGGCGCAGCGTGCTGCAGCTGAGTGCAGGAGGACGCTCAGTGTGTCGTGGTGTCATGGGTCAGGAATGTGCTGGCTGCAGCAGGAGGCATGTTGGCAGACTGGTCTCTGCTGCCGCTGATTCAGGATCAGGCTCTGCACTCAGAAGTCCGACAGGCCGCTGCTCGCGAATAAATCAATCAACACGTCCACCAGGTGGCGGCGCTGGATGAAAGGTCCTCAGAGTTACTACAGTTTATCCTGAGGGGAACATGAACGTCTGGGCCACATTTCATTCATCAGAGTCATTTCAGTTCATCCTGAGCGCAGCATGAGCGCAGCATGAGCGCTGAACCATATCTCATCATAACCCAGACAATAAATGTGAAACTCTGGTGCCGGAGGAAAGTCGACGGAACCGTAGAGTCGTCGCTGAGACGTTCTACTCATCTATTCATCAATTAGGTATTTATATAGATATAAATATATAACTATAGGACAGTTCCAGTCAACAGGGATCTTTGAGCGTCTATGAGGACGTGGTCGTCCCCGTCATGTGATGCATGACTCAGTCGTGGATCAGCCAATAAGATCACTGAAAAGTGACAGATCTTATGATTCATTACTTCATTGAAATGTTTTAATTACAGGTCATTCATGTTTACGACAGAATCGAGCAGCAGCTGACTCAGAGCTGTCAATTAATGAAGTCATCTCTGTCACCATGGCGACGGCTCGCCCCTCCGCCCCAGGCCTGTCACCTGCTGACTGATTAACCAATCACAGGAGAGCTGATTGGCTGGTGAACACTAACGAGCTGTCAGATAGTGATCCATCGTTATATTAGTTCCCCAGCGTAGAGGGACAGAGTGTCAGGAACCACAGTAACTAGAACCTCTTCAGAGACCCATAGAACCTCCTCTTGAGAACATGCTTGGAAAGACGAGAACCTCCCAGTGGGGGACCACATGCTCCAATTCTCATTTCCTCAAGTCAACTAGAAGTGACCAGGTCTCATCCCCACACCTCAACGCTGTGACCCTGAGCAGAGCCAGATGGAACACTAGAACCCTGGGAACCCCCACTAGAACAAGAACATCCTCAGAGAGAACCCCAGAGCCAAATGAGTCACAGCACTAGAACCTCCTCAAAGACCCGGTGGAAGTCCAGAACCTCTTTAAAGACAAATTCATCCTTATCGTAGGAAACCACAAGCAACTGAGACATTAATAAAAAGAAATGAAAGCCCACAGATAACTACACATCAGAATACAACTAGAACCTCACTTCCTGTTACAGACCACTAACAAACAGAACCTCTTCATAGAGGACTGGAAACCAAAGCACAGGTAGAACCTCAGTAAAACCAGAACTAGAACTTATTAGACCACAGAACCTCAGTGAAAGTCCCTGGAGGTTCTCGGTACATGTGACGTGTTAACGCGCAGCTGGAACCGGGGGATCCTGTGGAACTGGAACTGAGGCGCAGGAGAACCAGGAAGAAGACAGGTGACACAGGACAGGTGAGACAGGAGAACCTTCTTCAACAGAACATCAGCTGTACTCACTCTTCTCTCTCTTCTCTCTCTCTTCCTCCTCTTTTCCTCCTTCTCTCTCTTCTTCACCTGCGGACAGGTGAACCGCCGCGGGACTCTGTCGTCACTTCACTTCCGCCTCACCTGACTCTCGCGAGATCCCTCCGCGCTGCCGGAAATCACGCACCTGTCGTAAAACATGGGTGGTGACGAGTGGAGGTCACGTGGACAGGAGGGGCAGGTGGGCGGAGCTGATCGATGATGATGATCGATACAAACACGTGATCAGAATTGATGATGTCAGGGAGACAGGCGGCGCGCGGACAGCCCCCAGGGCGGGGCGCGCTCCCGGCGGGGCGCGCTCCCTGGGTGACGGCGTGCCCTCAGTTCAGTCTGTCAGGCAGGTATTGACTTTTATCTAACGCGTTCTGTGCGTTAGATAAAAGTGCAAGTTATCTGTGCAATTCATTTATTAATTCAATACATTAATACATTTTTAGTGTATGTGTATGTTGTGTATGTGTTGTGTGTCCGTCAGGCTCTGAACTTGTACTTGTTGAGATGATGCCTGTCAGTCTGTGCTCAGGGAAACAGTTAATTACTCAAAAAATATATACCTATATTTAATGAGGTCATATTAACCATATTTATCCTTAAATACATCACTTATTTGTTCTAAGAAGAAAATATTTTCTAATTTCTTAAACTGAAAACAAAACGTAATTATTTGTGCCTGATTCTTTATTGTGAATTGTGAGTGAACTCCAGTTCATAGAGGAGTGACTCGTGAGCGCCCTCTTGCTGAAACCGTTAAACGGTCGCCAATTACAGCCAATCAGTTGAGGAATGTTCCAGGTCCAGACTTCCCTCTGGAACGTCTATTTACTCAGGAACTAAACGGTGAGAACCTTCCCATGTTTGGCCTCAGTCCGGACCATCGTCCAGTTCTCACAGTTAACACATCACGCTCCGTGTTATCGTGAATCCCTCAGCAGCGAAGTAAGCTGCGCTCCTCGGGGAGGTCAGAGGTCACGAGTCCAGGGAACGGCTCTGTAGGGATTGACGGAGCAGTTATTTGTTCCTTCACACTTCCGACGTCTCGAAAATAAAACCTCTGGAGACACATTCAAGTTACTGCCATTAGAATAATAACAGTAATAATGATAATATCTTCAATAACTAATAACTTCAGTAATGTGACGCTGGCTGAGTGAGCGTGGAGTCAGTGTTGAGTTGTGGGACCTGGTCCCAGCACAGTGA
Source organism: Hippoglossus hippoglossus (assembly GCF_009819705.1). Classification (NCBI taxonomy): domain Eukaryota; kingdom Metazoa; phylum Chordata; class Actinopteri; order Pleuronectiformes; family Pleuronectidae; genus Hippoglossus; species Hippoglossus hippoglossus. The sequence continues at coordinate 10,869,551 of NC_047152.1, read as the reverse complement.
TAGGACGGCTATTTACAAGAATAGAAAGAAAAGAATCAGAGAGATTAACAGATGTTGGTTCAACGTATAAGACAAAATCAAATTAAACTTTAGCTTTAGGTGCTATGTGTTGATTTTCTCTGCTGCTGAACTCAGTCATCATTATGTTTATGAAACCAGAAATGATACCACGACTCTGAGCAGCAGACTTGATGCTACAGTGAGCCGACGGACCAGGACTAGCTGATAAGCATGCTAACTCCAGTTGTTAGCATGCTAACTCCAGTTGTTAGTATGCTAACTCCAGTTGTTAGCATGCTAACTCCAGTTGTTAGTATGCTAACCCCAGTTGTTAGCATGCTAACTTCAGTTGTTAGCATGCTAACTCCAGTTGTTAGTATGCTAACTTCAGTAGACGTTAGTATGCTAACTCCAGTTGTTAGCATGCTAACTCCAGTTGTTAGTATGCTAACTTCAGTAGACGTTAGTATGCTAAGTAAAACATCAGCATTGTTTGGATTTTGTAAATAAAGATAGACGACATGACAGCTCCTTAAAGTGAAGCTAAAATATAATAAAATAAATAAAATAAACATGATGGGTTTATACTTTGCTTTTAATTTTAAGACATGAGACACATTATAATAAAAATGATAAAGCTGAGATAAAGGTAACATGTAGATTGAATGACCCAGACACTGGGACGTGTGGTTTTATTAGCAGGAGGAGAAGGAGGAGGAGATGTTCATGTGGTTTTATCAGCAGGAGGAGAAGGAGGAGGAGATGTTCATGTGGTTTTATCAGCAGGAGGAGAAGGAGGAGGAGATGTTCATGTGGTTTTATCAGCAGGAGGAGAAGGAGGAGGAGATGTTCATGTGGTTTTATCAGCAGGAGGAGAAGGAGGAGGAGATGTTCATGTGCTTTTATCAGCAGGAGGAGAAGGAGGAGGAGATGTTCAGTCCAAGTGGAAACTGTGTGAGCAGGTGACAGGTTCCACCAGCGGAGGTCACCAGAGAGCAGAGTTCAACACGTGGTGACTCCCTGTTTAACATCAGGGAGGCTGCTGATCATATGGTTTAATTCACTTTAAATCAGGAATGTGCAAAATTACTCACAAAATGAGCATAAAATTAAAAATTATTAAATCATGTCTGAGTGGATAAAGAAGCTTCAGTTCGTTTATAAAGTGATAAAGAAGAAATACAACCACAAGATAAAATGTGAATACGATGAAGGAACGTGAGCAGGAAAACAGAAAGAAAAGATCAGATCAGATCAGATCAGATCAAAATGATGTTTGACTGTAAATAAAGAATGATGTGAAAGCTTGAACCGGGGGGGGGGGGGGGGGGGGAGGGGGGGTCGCACCAGGTGAATCCATGAGGTGTTTGGGACCAAAGACACTTTAGACAGTAAAAGTAATTTAAAGGAGACGTGATGTGTCTTTCCACCAGAGACGTGATGTGTCTTTCCACCAGAGACGTGATG
>NC_047152.1:10833084-10863084 GCF_009819705.1 Hippoglossus hippoglossus | reverse complement strand
CAAACGTGTGACTTTATTCCTCTTTGTATGTACATATTTCACACAGAGCTGCAGGAGGCTCTGCTCTGCACACGTGACGGCAGCTTCAACTGTATAAATACACTGCAACTTTATTATTATTCATGTTATTATTATTATTGCTATGAATCATGCAACATAAAATACATTCAGCATCTCGGGAGTTTCTGCCACAGGACGACAGAAGCAGAGCTGTGCTCCAGTCGGAGGATTTGTCCAAAGTCAACTTTCAAAGTTATTTACGTTTCCATCAAAACTGAAACTCTGTCCAGGAAGGAGACGCTCGTCCACGTTAACATTTCTGCTTCAACTTTGTTTCTTGGTGTCAGAGCAGCAACCGAAACTCGCTTACACTCCAATAGAAACCAGTAGAATCATCCTCCAGACCAGCGTTCACGTCAGAAAAATACAAATCCATGTTTGGCTCAGTCCGAGCTGGAGAGGCTTCAGATCAGTTTCCTGTTGGGACCAGTAGAGTCCAGTAGAAACCAGCAGAGCTGAGGTGAGTGTGGCTGACGTCCACAGGAGAGAGAATCTAGTCGAGTCGAGTAGAAGCGAGAAGAGATCAGAGAGCAGAGCCAAGAGAAGAGGGAATGGGATGAAGCTGAAGAGAATCATCGTCTGAATCTTAACGCAGCGACTTTCAGCTCAGGTCTGATCTGTAAACATCTGTAAACATCTGTAAACAGCCTCTGTCCACTAACGGACATCTGGAGAACACAGTGGATCTGGAGCAGCTGCAGAGCCTCAGGAGGAGGAGACCAAACACAGAGACACACAGACTGTCCACACTGAGATCTGACCTCTGACCTGCTCACGTCACTTCCTCTACTCATCTGTGTCCGTTTAACAAAAGAGAAGGAGAGGGCAGCCGTCAGTTATTATTAAGCATAAATCACGTGTGATTACTATCTACACACATGTGGATCCACGACATGCACACAACGTGTTGTATGTAAATAAAGATGGATGAAATTAAAGCTTCATCACCCCCTGGTGGCTGACTGCAGTACATGGCATAAACCCTGCGTCCATATAAAAATATGCAGGAGGTTTTTATCGTGGAGGGAAAAGGTTTCGTGACGGAACTATCAGGACGACATGAGTCATCATCGTTAACATCTGGTCCGAAGAACAGAACAAACCTCCATCTGAGGCTCCTCCCCCTCTGGACTTCTAACTGTTTTCTTCTGCTCACATTAAACATTGATTTGACAGGTTTTGTTCTGGACTGAACGAAACACGTCGGACTCAGAGCATCGCGTCGAGTGAGATGAACGAGTGATGACGAGAGAAGCAGAGCAAAGAAGAACAGAAGAGGAAACAGATGATCTCTGAGCTCATCGGCTGCAGGTGATGACCTCAGAGGACTTTCTATTGGCCGAGGAACATCCGCTGCTCATTGGGAAACGTTACGATGATCCACCCTCCTCGTTGCCACGGCAACACGACCTGTCCGGAGGCTGTAAGTGAGACAGAGGAAACAGAGCTTTACAAATCAAAAAGCTCCAGCTTGTTCCAACACACTGAGGTGACACTAAAAAATGAGGATTTCAGGTGAAAACAGAACAAACTGTCCTGTCCCTTTAAGAGGCGGCGCCGCCGCCGCCTGCAGCGGCGCAGGCGCTAACGGGGAGTCTGCACATGTCCCGTGTTCAGACATCGTGTTTGATGCTGTCAAAGATAAATCAGGAGCCGTGCCAGAACATGAGTGGAGCAGAATGTCAGAGCAGGAGAACGGAGATGTTTCAGAGCCGAGCTGTCAGGATTATCACCACGGCAACGAGGACCACACAGGGTCAAAGGTCACAGGCTGTCAAAGAACCCTGAAGAACGGTTCTGGATTAACATTCGTCCAAATACTCTGAAAAGACCAAAACTAAAGAACTGAAGACAGGGACGAGACAATCAGAGGAGGAGACTACATTTCCCAAGATGCATCTCAACTCTACGGGTTCTATGGGTTCTGTTGGTTCTGTTGATGCTCACGTTGTCGGTGTGATTTACAGTCTCCAGATGTTCTCCAGACAAGCATCAGACAATTTGTCAGGTTCTACAGGTTCATGTTTACACAACTAAAGGATCTACAAGATCCACTGATCCAGGTTCTACTGGTTCCACTGGTTCTAGAAGCTTAAACTCTGCAGCTTCTGCAGGTTCTTCAGACTTGTCAGGTTCTCCTCCAGTTCCACACGTGTTGCAAACCCTGTGGTTCCTCAGGTTCTACTGGTTCTGCCCTCTGTGCAGTCCCTGTGGTTCTCCTGGTTCTTCAGTCTCTGTGGTTCCGTCAGGATCATCTTGTGGTAAACTCTGATTTAACTCCACTTCTCTTGACGTCCAGATAAAATCTCATTTCGCCGTCGGTCATAAATTTCCCTTCAACAATCGTGTCTTTGTTCCTCTGTGTTCTGCGATGAAGCTGCCGCCGCCCTCAGTGAGGCTGGAGGATGATGTTGAGGAACTCTGGGTCATGTTCTCTGCGCTGCGATGGAACGCAGACGGAAAAACATTTTCTTTAAAAATCGCCTGAAAGAATTTTTTTTACGTCATGCTGACGTTCTCTGAAGCATTCCACGTGTGTAGATGAATTTGTGGAATGTATAAGAGTGTGTAGTTTGTGTAGCGTGTTGTTGTTGTGTTGTCTCACCGTGTGTCTACCTCTCCGTGCAGCGGGGGCTGTTGTGTAGATGTGTTGTTGTGTGTTGTTGTTGTGTTGTCTCACCGTGTGTCTACCTCTCCGTGCAGCGGGGGCTGTTGTGTAGATGTGTTGTTGTGTGTTGTTGTTGTGTTGTCTCACCGTGTGTCTACCTCTCCGTGCAGCGGGGGCTGTTGTGTAGATGTGTTGTTGTGTGTTGTTGTTGTGTTGTCTCACCGTGTGTCTACCTCTCCGTGCAGCGGGGGCTGTTGTGTAGATGTGTTGTTGTGTGTTGTTGTTGTGTTGTCTCACCGTGTGTCTACCTCTCCGTGCAGCGGGGGCTGTTGTGTAGATGTGTTGTTGTGTGTTGTTGTGTTGTCTCACCGTGTGTCTACCTCTCCGTGCAGCGGGGGCTGTTGGCCAGTTGAGTCAGCAGACGAGCACATCTTCTGTAAACTGCAGCAGATAGAAAACACACATCAGAAGGTTCCTCAGCGTCAGGAGGTCCAGTCGAGCTCGATGCTCTGGAGACAGACGTCTGCGTCTATTTCTTGCATTGAAGTTGTGGTTTTCAAAATGTGTTTTTCCGTCACGCTCTTAAAATACAACGACCACAAAATGTCCCGGCAGGAGGAGCTCAGGTTTCACTCTGATCATGTGACGCTGAGCAGAGACATGCAAGGATTCATGATGAAGATGAAGAAGATGAGGATCATTCATGTTCCACCACATCAACACAACTCTGAGCTGCTGGTGACAGTTAATACGACCAGTTTACACCTTCAACTGAAGAGCCTGCATGGACAGGCCACCACACACACACACACACACACACACACACACACACACACACACACACACACACACACACACACACACACACACACACACACACACACACACACACACACACACACACCACACCACACCACACAGTCACTGTTTTATCAGTGAAATCGTGTCAGAACAGCAGCAGTTCTTATGATCTTAAATCATGCATGTAACTCAGTGTGTGTGTGTGTGTGTGTGTGTGTGTGTTTAAACAAGTCTTATCCTGTTTATGATCTCAAACACACTCCTCCAGCAACACTGAGGGGAGTTGAACCGACGACCAGTGAAATATCTGACCTGATTTAGTGTGTGTGTGTGTGTGTGTGTGTGTGTGTGTGTGTGTGTGTGTGTGTGTGTGTGTGTGTGTGTGCGTGTGTGTGTGTGTGCACTCACAGAGAGGTACGGTGCAGTCCCTGGTGTTGTGGTACAGTCTGTTGAAATGTTTCTTGCACTTAGGGTTGAAGTAAAGAGGACCTGCACACACACACAGACACACAACACACTTCATAAGTATCTGTTAATTACACAATTACATTTTATGAGTTTAATGTTGATGATGAAGAAACTTGCTCCAGTTGTTTAATTCAGATTTTATCTCATGTTGTCAAAGTGAAAAACATTAAAGGAGACATGTTCATATTCAGGTGATTTAACTTTATAAATGTTCACATGCTCTAATGTCCTCAGACTGTCCATCGCTGCAGCTCCTCTCTTCAGCCTCTGTCTCAAACACCTGCTTTCTGCTCCTGTCTCTCTGAGGCCCCCCCCCTCCTGATAAAGTCTGCTTCAGGAGCTTCAGGTAGTCTCAACTTATCTCCTCACCATCTCTTTGTTCACACTGGATCCGTCACTTTTAAAGCAGAGTCATTAGCAGCGTGTCCCTCATGTCCAGTAACTTTCACTGTGACACTGAGGGAAACACATGAGATCGACTGAGCTCTGGAGATCTAAAGAGGTTCTAAAGAGGTTCTAAAGAGGTTCTAAAGGGACGTTCTGCAGCTTCTCTCCCCTGGTCCTGAGCGGTTCGTACCTGTCAGGTGTTTGATGAACTTCTCCTTGTGCCGTGGATCTCGAGGATGATTCTCTGAAATGACAACACACTCTGATCAGACGCAGCAGCAACAGAACGATCACATGAAGCACGACCATGTGTTTTGTCTTAAAGTCCGAGACACTTATTGCTCCACATCGGGGGGGGGGTCCCTGAACTTGCCCGAGGTGGGGGGGGGGGGGGGGGGGGGGGTCTGTCTCATCTCTAATTCAACTTTAACCACAGACGTGACCAGGACATCGGGGTTTGGACCCAAACAGTAAGATGATGCATGAAGTCAGAGCAAAACAAGATGAGTGTAATAAGTGATAAACAGTTTGTATTAACTTTAAATAGAATAATGAGTCGTTTACGTCTGTTTTTTATTTTACACTCAAATGAGTTTTGTTGGTAAAAGAATAAAAGCTCAACAGGATGTGGTTCTGGTGTAGCAGCAGGTTGGTTGGTTGCTTGTAGTTGTGATGTCATGCCTCGTCCTTTACCGTGACACAAGGTCACAGATGTTGGTTTTGTAGTTTCAGTTTCAGAATAGTTTTTCAACTAAATTGAACTAATGACTGTGAATGAGATCAGTTTATTGTTATAGAGGAAGTGTCCTTGGGCAAGACACTGAAGCCTGAATGGCCCCTCATAGAAAAGGTGCTGCCCTTAGATGCTCTGTTTGTTTGTGTGTGAATGGGTGAATGGCAAACTGTACTATAGAGTGTAGATTTATATCGATATGAATACAGAGCATTTAGCATTTACAGAACACAGATGTGAGCCTGAAGCGTCTCCGTGGTTCACATCCACCAGCAGCTGCTCATTCTCTCCGACAACACACCGAGAAAACATCAGATGAAGAATTAAATAATGTCAAACCTCCCGAGGCTCCGACTTGTGACATAGGAAGCAGATAGTGAAAGTCAGGAAACATGTTGCTCGATGAAACGTCTCCACAACAGTGTCATTGTTTTGAACACAGGCACAGAACCTGCACTGTCCGACGCTGCAGCTGCTGCTTTCTTCATCCACCGCACGAAAGGTCAAACCTGTCTCATGAGCCACGGCAGCTTCACGGCCAGACGCTTCCTCTTTCTGCAGCAGGTCAGGTGGTTTGACCTGCGTCCAAAGAGCCGTCCTCACCTGAGTCCTCTTGTCCATTCAGGTGTGTGATGGTTGACTCTCGACCTCTTGTCTGCCTTCAGTGCGACTCGCTGACGCCTTTGTTCTAACAGCACAGTTCCTTTGATGTCAGTTTTATTCATATGGTGCCAAATCCTAAGTGAAGTCTCCTCGGGCACTTTTCATATGGAGCCGGTCTAGACTGTGCTGGGTTCATGGTTTTCACATAAAGAACAAATTCCTCCATCACACGAGTTGTCAGCGGCCAAGAGGAAGGAAAACATGGGGCGGCGGCAGGATGGGCGGACATTAAAGAGGGGGGGGGGGGGCTTCAATGTGTATTTAACAGAGAGAAGTAAAGTGATAATAAAATAATGATAATGTTAACAGCAGGTAAAAGAGAGACAGTGAGACATGTGTGTATATATATATATACACACATGTCTCACTGTCTCACCTGCTGTTATTAATATCCTTTTTGGATGGTTGACTATTTGGTTGGTTGGTGGATTTAGAGAGGGAACCATCAGATGTAACACAAAGTTCTGGGCTGTCAGACGAGGAGTCATCTGACAGTCCCCCCCCCCCCCAATACCCTAGGAGCAGAAAATTCGGTGACATACAAACAGACCTTTCCATTCATAAAGTGGGAAGAGTCGTCAGCCTCGTTGGACACATAGAGCTGAGTATCATCAGCGTAACGGTGGAGAGTTTATATAAAATTGGCCAAAAGGTGAAATCCAAATAGAAAACGGCAGAGGACCGAGAGCAGAGCCCTGGGGGACTCCATATTTCACATTAGTATATGATATATTCTACTGTGTCCTTACACAGCCAGTCAGGAGCTGGGTGTGGAACGCTGCTCTGACAGAGGTGGGCTCTTTAATGTGGTTTCAGTGGATTGACGACCCCTGAGGCAGAGAGAAGAACGCACTGTCAGAAAGGACGGCTGAACTGTCAGAGCCGGTTCCCTGAAGTCAAACGGTTTGAAGCTGAGGGAACAATTAGAGGCGTCGATGATTCATAAATACTACTCAGAAATGTTGTTTAAATCTCAGCAGATGTTTGCAGAGGGTCGAGGAGGAACCACCAGGAGGTCAAATCTGTGAAACTGTCACAGCAGAAACTTTCTAACTTCCGTGTCGGATCAAATCCCGGAGGATATTTCTAGAAAATCATGAGGTAAGAATGTCGAGCAGCTCAGAGTTCAACGACAGTGTCAAGACGACTGATGAAGTGAAACCAATCGGCTGTAACCTTCACTCTGATCATCCAATCACATCGTCAACACCCCCCCCCCCTCCAGTTCAGCTCTGAAGCTCCTGACCTGCACTTCCTAATCTTTTCACCATCGTGATGTGAATTAAACTAAAGTAGTTTCTCAAATGCTATTTTAATTTGTGATGAATTAAATAATGAAAAGATGTTACAAAGAAAAGTCGTGGGAGTGACCGATGATGACCAGGACCTCGGACAGCTCCTCATCCCCCTGGTCTCAGGTTCAGCACCACGGACAGAGCTCACGTCAGGAGAAGAAGTCGTGTGAGCACAAGAAGATTGAGTTCAGGTTCCAGGTCCTTCTCTTATCTTCTCCTATATCTCCTCTTCATGAAAACTCATGAACAGAAGTTGGAGGTTTGAAGAACAAACAGTAAAACATCTTCATCTCCGTCAGACGCTGGAAACAAAGGAGCTTATTTCCTGCTGCATTGAAGTGATCATTTCTTTTATAGCTGTGTAATCAGGCAGCATCAATGTGCTCTCTGTCCTGAGTCTCACTGACGACACGTTACTTCTGAAATAAATGTTTTCCTCATGTTTCAGCTGAAGCTGCAGGAACGACACGCATGTCTCACGCTGAGCCAGAGACCGAGGTAAAAACATGGACAGCTGTGTCCACAGGCTCACGTTAACAAGACGCCCGAGCAGAAGCAACCGTTTGTCATCAGCTGACGACGTTAACGAAGCGTGAGTGTAAACGTGGTGAAGAGTCGAACTGGAGCTCGACTCAATGATCCAGACGACAGAAGAAGGATCTTTGAAAACAGAGTCTCAGAGTCTCAGGGCGACGATTCTGTAACTCATCGTCTGTTTATTTAACATCATACCTATAAAATTCTGTTTGTTCTTTATTATATAAACTCACTGTTGGTTTTTTACGAACCCTCTCACATGGATTGTGAAGCTGATCTGAGCCGGTTTGTGTTTTCTTTGTACAGACTCACTGTTTGTGAGTTTTATCTGATTGTGGTGACAGTTTGTTTATTTATTGTATAAACTCAGTGTTTGTTCATCAGGACAAATTCACTCCTTGTTCAAGTCTAAACCAACATTGATTCACATCATCCGTTACAACGTTGTGTAACTGAAAAGACGATGAACTTGTTTAACATTGGTTGTCATGGAAACGATTCAGGACATGAACAGCTGCTGCAGCTGTGACGCCTCAAAGTCCGAACAACACGCCTTCACCCTCATCACCATGACAACGTGTGCTTTAATGTTCAACGACCACAAAATATAAAAAATAAGTTTCAGAGAGTTTCTGTGAAAACTTGTTGAGTCGACTCTCAAAAGTTCATTGACTCAACAAGTCAAAAGAAAACTGCTCATTCTACAAGTTCATTGAACTTCGACAACTCTGATATTTGTATGAGATCAGTGAAGTTACTGATCGATGAACCTGCGCCTCGTTAGTGACTCACTGGCTTTTTATTAACGAGCATCAGGGGAAGTTCAACCAGGATCTCATTTGGTTTTTCTACGTTTGTTAGTGACTCATAACCTCCTTGTGTCAAAGAGTAACCACGGTGACATCATCTACCTGTTCACTGCAGATCCAATCAGAACGTACGGCTATAGGGTTATTATCATTATTATTATTATTTTTATTATTACTGACCCAGTCCATGTTGTGATCCGCTGGCTCTCTCTTTCCCGCCGAGTCCCACCGTCTTCTCCGTCCTGGTTTCTGTCCTGGTTTCTGTCCTGGTCTCCGTCCTGGTCTCCGTCCTGGTCTCGGTCCTGGTCTCGGTCCGGGCCCTCGGGGGCCGGCCCACCAGCTCCACCAGGCTGCGGCCCTCCACACGCCCCTCCGCCCTGGTGCTGGAGCCTCTGAGCAGAGCGGCCGCCGTGCAGCGTCCGGCGGCCAGCAGCAGGAAGAGGAGCGCCGACAGGACCTGGGGCCGGGGGAGCATCATGGCTGAGGACCTGAGGAAACACAAACACACTTAAACACAACAGGAAGTGGACAGGTCGGAGCTCTTCTTCACTTCACAGGACCTTCATCACGACTAACCTCCTCCTAAGACTCTCTGATGAAGATCATGTGATGTGAAGGAAAGGTCCAGGTTCTCATCTGAATTAAAGCCTTTCATTGTGTTTACACCTCCTGTCATCCCCCACCTGACCACTAGATGGAGTGACACGAGAAGTGATGACCACAGGTAAGAAAAGTTTAAAAGGATAAAAATATGTTGCGATATTAACGTTAGCATACAGTTAGCAGCATTAGCTGTAGCACACGCTTACTAACTCTGTCCTTCGTCTACACATGTCGGGGGCATGTGAGGGGGTGTGGCACATTCATGGAAGTTTGTTGTTCGAGAGATTTAACGTCTCATAAACTGAGTAAACAATAAACAAAGGTTCATAAATAAATAAGAACATTTCAAATTTAAATGTGTTATTTACACTTTTTCTACATATTAAATACATCAATATCATAGATAGATGGATGGATAGACAGAGAGAGACAGAGAGACAGAGAGATAGAGAGAAAGATGATAATCAGATTAAATGTGATTATAGTTGAAGACATTGTTCAGTTGAAAGTTTCTGTGTTTTCATCAGAAATAAATTCAGAGTCTAAAGAAGATAACGAACCCCAGTGATGACATAGAACTAGAGGGTATAGAACTAGAGGTTATAGGACTAGAGGTTATAGAACTAGAGGGTATAGGACTAGAGGGTATAGAACTAGAGGGTATAGGACTAGAGGGTATAGGACTAGAGGGTATAGGACTAGAGGGTATAGAACTACAGGTTATAGAACTAGAGGTTATAGAACTACAGGTTACAGAACTAGAGGTTATAGGACTAGAGGGTATAGGACTAGAGGGTATAGAACTAGAGGGTATAGAACTAGAGGTTATAGAACTAGAGGGTATAGAACTCTGACACAGCTCACAGACCTTTACCTGAGTTCCTCTCTCCGCGGCTCTGCGCGCTCCTCTGGCCGCTCAGGACGCGCTGATCCCGGCTTCTCCCTCCGGCTCGTCCCGGTCAGGGACTCCTCGCTGTTGTGTAGTTGCTGTGTAGTTGTGTAAAGTTATCCCGGGTTACTCTGGGTCCGAGCCGCGTGCCGAGCTCCGGGGTCCGGTGGCATCTTAGACGGTGTCGGGTCTGAGCAGCGCCTTCATCCTCCTCCTCCTCCTCCTCCTCCTCCTCAGCCGCTCCTTGTGTTTCTCCTGCTCAGCTCCGTGTACGATGCGCGCTCCTGCTCCTCCTCTGCAGGAGTAACCTCATCCTCACGCGCTGCTTCTCTCACACGGAAATACAGGAGGGAGGCGCGTGCGTGCTTATGTAGGTGAACTTTGCCAGATGTTGCAGCAGCTGTTGCGCGGCGCAGCGCTCTCTCTAGTGGACGAACGGTGAACTGCAGCAGCAGGACGATGATGATCATTTTAACGTTAAAACTTTTTCCCACAAACAAACAAACTTTAAAAACTCGACTCATCAGAAACTCTCCCAGTTCGAGCAGGAGCGTCGCAACAGGTTTCACAAAACCAGCAGCTTTCTGGGGCCGAGTTCCTCACAGGTGGTTGAGATGTTCCAGGAGCTGTCTCCTGTTGTCTCAGAGAAGGTTTCAGGAGTTTTGTGGAGGTTCTCTGGGGTTTGGGATGTTCCTCCAGGAGGTTGAGGAGTCTCTGAGGAGGCTCCTGTGGTCATCAAGGCTGAGAAGGTGCAACAAGATCTTCCATGAGCTCAAAGGGACATTCAGGAGCCGGCTTTGGATTTTAGGGTTTAAAAAGTTTGGCATATTCTTTATTTCAAAAACAGTTTCTGAGTTCTACCTCCTTAAAACGGATTCTTTCACACGGGTCACGACTCAAACATGATGAGACAACCCAGTGCAACACAAACACACACTGTACGACAACACTACACACTGACGGACTCACAGAGTAATGACGACTGGAAACGAGCCAGATGTCAAAAGTTCAGATTACACACACACACACACACACACACACACACACACACACACACACACACACACACACACACACACACACACACACACACACACACATTTCCTCCATTTGATGTGAAAGAGTTTCTGTTCTCAGAGTTCCACCCTTATTTGTTCATCTGCTCCATCAGATATCAAATCACTCAGCTTCCCTCAGTGTGTGAGTGTGTGTGTGTGTGTGTGTGTGTGTGTGTGTGTGTGTGTGTGTGAGTGTGAGTGTGCGCATGAGAGTGTGTGTGTGTGTGAGTGTGCGCATGAGAGTGTGTGTGGAAATGTCAACACATTTCACATTTAGTTTCTAAGAATGGTGATTTCCCAGGAATTATCAGGACTGTGTGTGTCTGGTCATGTGTGTTTGTATTACATCCACGTGTCTGTGTGTGTATATATATATTATATATATACAGTATACACAGTATATATATATATAATATATATACACACACAGACACGTGGATGCTTTTGAAAGCTGTATCTCTCCGGACCTAAGTGCAGCAGGTCCTGGATCTCAGAGCCGAGGCTGTTTATCATGCAGGTCACTTCAGGGCCGACAGGTTTCTCACGGCCATTAACTCGTACAGATCCCGACCTGTTCCACGGTTCTCTCACATTTAGCACACGCCCACTTTGGAACCTCTCCAACAACCTCTTGATCGTCCCATTAAACGTCCTTAAGAAACTTCAAACCCTTTTACCATGGTCGGCCCCTGAAGGCCCCCGAGGAGCCTCTGGAGCTTCCTGTCAGACGTTCTCCTCCAGGAGAAGAACCTCTTAGAGAACCTGAGCTGTCAGCCTGTTGGACCCTGGAGAACCTCTTCTGACCCTGCTCATCTGTAAACGCTTTTATTTATCGTTATAGATTCAACGATAGAAAACAAGTCTGGACTTGTGTCAGATATAAAAACTGTGTCCAGGAACCTCTGTCACGTCTGTAAGGCCGTTCGTCTGTGGAGAAGCACTAGAACCAACAAGGAGCTCCTCCTCACTCCTCAAGCATCTGGTGAAGACTTCTCTGGAACCTGTGGAACCTCCTTAAGAACCCTGTGTTGTACAGACCACACCACCGGGGTTCCCCCCCGCAGCCAGAGAGCAACCAGGGGCTTTTCAGCTTCTTCATCACTGACACGGATCAAACATCAACTCACAACTCGACCTCAAAGGACCTGGAGGTTCTGCTGCTGTGTGAAGCTTCAGCTCCGTGTCTGCTCCTTCATGAGCGTCACTCCTGTGTCTCTCCTCCTGTGTCTCTCCTCCTCCTGTCTCTCCTCCTCCTGTCTCTCCTCCCCCTGTTCCTCCTCCTGTCTCTCCTCCTGTCTCTCCTCCTGTGTCTCTCCTCCTCCTGTCTCTTCTCCTGTTCCTCCCCCTGTTCCTCCTCCTGTGTCTCTCCTCCTGTCTCTCCTCCTGTTCCTCCTCCTGTCTCTCCTCCTGTTCCTCCCCCTGTTTCTCCTCCTGTCTCTCCTCCTGTGTCTCTCCTCCTGTCTCTCCTCCTGTTCCTCCTCCTGTCTCTCCTCCTGTCTCTCCTCCTGTGTCTCTCCTCCTGTCTCTCCTCCTGTTCCTCCTCCTGTCTCTCCTCCTGTTCCTCCCCCTGTCTCTCCTCCTGTGTCTCTCCTCCTGTCTCTCCTCCTGTTCCTCCTCCTGTCTCTCCTCCTGTCTCTCCTCCTGTGTCTCTCCTCCTGTCTCTCCTCCTGTTCCTCCTCCTGTCTCTCCTCCTGTTCCTCCCCCTGTTTCTCCTCCTGTCTCTCCTCCTGTGTCTCTCCTCCTGTCTCTCCTCCTGTTCCTCCTCCTGTCTCTCCTCCTGTGTCTCTCCTCCTGTCTCTACTCCTGTTCCTCCCCCTGTTTCTCCTCCTGTCTCTCCTCCTGTGTCTCTCCTCCTGTTTCTCCCCCTGTTCCTCCTCCTGTCTCTCCTCCTGTGTCTCTCCTCCTGTCTCTCCTCCTGTTCCTCCCCCTGTCTCTCCTCCTGTTCCTCCCCCTGTCTCTCCTCCTGTTCCTCCTCCTGTCTCTCCTCCTGTTCCTCCTCCTGTCTCTCCTCCTGTCCCTCCTCCTGTCTCTCCTCCTGTTCCTCCCCCTGTTTCTCCTCCTGTTCCTCCTCCTGTCTCTCCTCCTGTCCCTCCTCCTGTCTCTCCTCCTGTTCCTCCCCCTGTCTCTCCTCCTGTTCCTCCCCCTGTTTCTCCTCCTGTTCCTCCTCCTGTCTCTCCTCCTGTTCCTCCTCCTGTCTCTCCTCCTGTGTCTCTCCTCCTGTCTCTCCTCCTGTTCCTCCCCCTGTCTCTCCTCCTGTTCCTCCCCCTGTCTCTCCTCCTGTTCCTCCTCCTGTCTCTCCTCCTGTCTCTCCTCCTGTTCCTCCTCCTGTCTCTCCTCCTGTTCCTCCTCCTGTCTCTCCTCCTGTTCCTCCCCCTGTTTCTCCTCCTGTTCCTCCTCCTGTCTCTCCTCCTGTCTCTCCCCCTGTCTCTCCTCCTGTGTCTCTCCTCCTGTTCCTCCCCCTGTCTCTCCTCCTGTCTCTCCTCCTGTTCCTCCTCCTGTCTCTCCTCCTGTTCCTCCTCCTGTCTCTCCTCCTGTGTCTCTCCTCCTGTCTCTCCTCCTGTGTCTCTCCTCCTCCTGTCTCTTCTCCTGTTCCTCCCCCTGTTCCTCCTCCTGTGTCTCTCCTCCTGTCTCTCCTCCTGTTCCTCCTCCTGTCTCTCCTCCTGTTCCTCCCCCTGTTTCTCCTCCTGTCTCTCCTCCTGTGTCTCTCCTCCTGTCTCTCCTCCTGTTCCTCCTCCTGTCTCTCCTCCTGTCTCTCCTCCTGTGTCTCTCCTCCTGTCTCTCCTCCTGTTCCTCCTCCTGTCTCTCCTCCTGTTCCTCCCCCTGTCTCTCCTCCTGTGTCTCTCCTCCTGTCTCTCCTCCTGTTCCTCCTCCTGTCTCTCCTCCTGTCTCTCCTCCTGTGTCTCTCCTCCTGTCTCTCCTCCTGTTCCTCCTCCTGTCTCTCCTCCTGTTCCTCCTCCTGTCTCTCCTCCTGTTCCTCCCCCTGTTTCTCCTCCTGTCTCTCCTCCTGTGTCTCTCCTCCTGTCTCTCCTACTGTTCCTCCTCCTGTCTCTCCTCCTGTGTCTCTCCTCCTGTCTCTACTCCTGTTCCTCCCCCTGTTTCTCCTCCTGTCTCTCCTCCTGTGTCTCTCCTCCTGTTTCTCCCCCTGTTCCTCCTCCTGTCTCTCCTCCTGTGTCTCTCCTCCTGTCTCTCCTCCTGTTCCTCCCCCTGTCTCTCCTCCTGTTCCTCCCCCTGTCTCTCCTCCTGTTCCTCCTCCTGTCTCTCCTCCTGTTCCTCCTCCTGTCTCTCCTCCTGTCCCTCCTCCTGTCTCTCCTCCTGTTCCTCCCCCTGTTTCTCCTCCTGTTCCTCCTCCTGTCTCTCCTTCTGTCTCTCCTCCTGTCTCTCCTCCTGTTTCTCCCCCTGTTCCTCCTCCTGTCTCTCCTCCTGTGTCTCTCCTCCTGTCTCTCCTCCTGTTCCTCCCCCTGTCTCTCCTCCTGTTCCTCCCCCTGTCTCTCCTCCTGTTCCTCCTCCTGTCTCTCCTCCTGTCTCTCCTCCTGTTCCTCCTCCTGTCTCTCCTCCTGTTCCTCCTCCTGTCTCTCCTCCTGTTCCTCCCCCTGTTTCTCCTCCTGTTCCTCCTCCTGTCTCTCCTCCTGTCTCTCCCCCTGTCTCTCCTCCTGTGTCTCTCCTCCTGTTCCTCCCCCTGTCTCTCCTCCTGTCTCTCCTCCTGTTCCTCCTCCTGTCTCTCCTCCTGTTCCTCCTCCTGTCTCTCCTCCTGTGTCTCTCCTCCTGTCTCTCCTCCTGTTCCTCCCCCTGTTTCTCCTCCTGTAGCAGATCTCCTGCTGTCTCTTGAATCAGGAGCGTTGATTGACCAACTCCTCTCAGCTGTGCCTGGTTCACCTTCTCTGATCCTCCTGTCTCTCCTCCTGTGTCTCTCCTCCTGTCTCTCCTCCTGTTCCTCCTCCTGTCTCTCCTCCTGTCTCTCCTCCTGTGTCTCTCCTCCTGTCTCTCCTCCTGTTCCTCCTCCTGTCTCTCCTCCTGTTCCTCCCCCTGTTTCTCCTCCTGTCTCTCCTCCTGTGTCTCTCCTCCTGTCTCTCCTCCTGTTCCTCCTCCTGTCTCTCCTCCTGTGTCTCTCCTCCTGTCTCTACTCCTGTTCCTCCCCCTGTTTCTCCTCCTGTCTCTCCTCCTGTGTCTCTCCTCCTGTTTCTCCCCCTGTTCCTCCTCCTGTCTCTCCTCCTGTGTCTCTCCTCCTGTCTCTCCTCCTGTTCCTCCCCCTGTCTCTCCTCCTGTTCCTCCCCCTGTCTCTCCTCCTGTTCCTCCTCCTGTCTCTCCTCCTGTCTCTCCTCCTGTTCCTCCTCCTGTCTCTCCTCCTGTTCCTCCCCCTGTTTCTCCTCCTGTTCCTCCTCCTGTCTCTCCTCCTGTCTCTCCTCCTGTCTCTCCTCCTGTTTCTCCCCCTGTTCCTCCTCCTGTCTCTCCTCCTGTGTCTCTCCTCCTGTCTCTCCTCCTGTTCCTCCCCCTGTCTCTCCTCCTGTTCCTCCCCCTGTCTCTCCTCCTGTCTCTCCTCCTGTCTCTCCTCCTGTTCCTCCTCCTGTCTCTCCTCCTGTTCCTCCTCCTGTCTCTCCTCCTGTTCCTCCCCCTGTTTCTCCTCCTGTTCCTCCTCCTGTCTCTCCTCCTGTCTCTCCTCCTGTCTCTCCCCCTGTCTCTCCTCCTGTGTCTCTCCTCCTGTTCCTCCCCCTGTCTCTCCTTCTGTCTCTCCTCCTGTCTCTCCTCCTGTGTCTCTCCTCCTGTCTCTCCTCCTGTTTCTCCTCCTGTAGCAGATCTCCTGCTGTCTCTTGAATCAGGAGCGTTGATTGACCAACTCCTCTCAGCTGTGCCTGGTTCACCTTCTCTGATCCTCCTGTCTCTCCTCCTGTGTCTCTCCTCCTGTCTCTCCTCCTGTTCCTCCCCCTGTCTCTCCTCCTGTCTCTCCTCCTGTTCCTCCTCCTGTCTCTCCTCCTGTAGCAGATCTCCTGCTGTCTCTTGAATCAGGAGCGTTGATTGACCAACTCCTCTCAGCTGTGCCTGGTTCACCTTCTCTGATCCTCCTGTCTCTCCTCCTGTGTCTCTCCTCCTGTCTCTCCTCCTGTTCCTCCCCCTGTCTCTCCTCCTGTCTCTCCTCCTGTTCCTCCTCCTGTCTCTCCTCCTGTGTCTCCTCCTGTTCCTCCTCCTGTCTCTCCTCCTGTAGCAGATCTCCTGCTGTCTCTTGAATCAGGAGCGTTGATTGACCAACTCCTCTCAGCTGTGCCTGGTTCACCTTCTGTCTCTCCCCCTGTCTCTCCTCCTGTTTCTCCTCCTGTAGCAGATCTCCTGCTGTCTCTCCTGCTGTCTCTCCTCCTGTCTCTCCTCCTGTTCCTCCTCCTGTTCCTCCCCCTGTCTCTCCTCCTGTCTCTCCTCCTGTTCCTCCCCCTGTCTCTCCTCCTGTAGCAGATCTCCTGCTGTCTCTTGAATCAGGAGCGTTGATTGACCAACTCCTCTCAGCTGTGCCTGGTTCACCTTCTGTCTCTCCCCCTGTCTCTCCTCCTGTCTCTCCTCCTGTTCCTCCTCCTGTCTCTCCTCCTGTTCCTCCCCCTGTCTCTCCTCCTGTCTCTCCTCCTGTTCCTCCTCCTGTCTCTCCTCCTGTTCCTCCTCCTGTCTCTCCTCCTGTCTCTCCTCCTGTCTCTCCTCCTGTTCCTCCCCCTGTCTCTCCTCCTGTCTCTCCTCCTGTTCCTCCTCCTGTCTCTCCTCCTGTCTCTCCTCCTGTCTCTCCTCCTGTTCCTCCCCCTGTCTCTCCTCCTGTCTCTCCTCCTGTTCCTCCTCCTGTCTCTCCTCCTGTCTCTCCTCCTGTTCCTCCCCCTGTCTCTCCTCCTGTCTCTCCTCCTGTTCCTCCTCCTGTCTCTCCTCCTGTTCCTCCTCCTGTCTCTCCTCCTGTAGCAGATCTCCTGCTGTCTCTTGAATCAGGAGCGTTGATTGACCAACTCCTCTCAGCTGTGCCTGGTTCACCTTCTCTGATCCTCCTGAAACCTGGAGTCTGTAAAAGCTTCGCTCAGCTTGAACTTTGATTCTTGAACCTTTATTCTACAACATGATCGATTACAGGATCAAAGGCTGTGTGAAGTTCTTCCTGTATAAATGGAACTTCTGTGTGTTTTGCAGTAAAGAACAGAATAAGCTGAAGATCCTTTTTGTTTTCTTTGCCATGTTGTGCACAAACTATTAAAACTATGTGATTTCTCTCCAATAGCAGATTAGAGTTTGTCCCACATTTGATTTCTTTATGAACATAGTGTTTCGTCCGCCCGACACACACCAGTGGCACCACCTGATGCTCCAGTCAGAGGAGAGTGGGACTGAGACTCATGACAGTGAAAAGATTCTAAGAATTAGTTTTGTAATGTTTCCAGTTTGCTCCTGTTCCTGTCAGAGTGTGTCACTGTGACAGAATCCTGCAGATTGGTCCTGGAGATAAGTGATGGAACAGAACTACTCTGAAGGAAGTTCATCAAAACAACAGTTAACACTGGATTCCTCTTACATGTTGGATCAGCATCCTGAACTTCTGATGTCTCAGTGAGTTTGACCTTTAGATCATTATCAGGGACACACATGTAAGAACAAGGTTTAAAGGTTGGACTTGTTTTATGATCATGATGAATAAACAAAGTTTTCCTGGGTCAATCCATCAAAGCACCAGATCTTTGATTTATTCTAAGAGTTAAGAACACAACACGCAGCAAGTTGTGATCATCATGGGTTCTTCTGTGTGACCTCACTTCCTGTCACATGCTCTTCTTGCACAAACGAGCTAAATGGCTCCGTGAGTGGTGGTTACCCCCCCGAGGACGTTGACTGGACTCATGATAATATTCATGTTCCGTTCATTTGATTTAATAATCGTCCACACAGACGTAAGATGCTGTCAGACGAGAGGATGTGGTGTGTTAGGGTTAATTATTCTTTATGGTTACATCACATTGACATTTTTACCATCATCCCCTGAATGTTATTAATAAAATCCAGAAGCTTTAGAATAAATCAAGAATTGAATCATTTAAATCTGAGCTGAACCGTGGAGACACATTGATGAATATTTACTCAATGAATTGATTGAGTGTAAAAACTGAAGTGTTGGTGTTGACGTTACGATGGAAAGTGATTTTGAATATATTGAATATTGAACGAATAGAGACGAGAGCTGGGGACACAGATCCTGCACAGACGGGGGTCAAAGGTCAGACGGGGTCGTCATGGAGACGTCTGACCTCACAGACCTTTTACTCCGGTAACGTGTTCAACCCGTTGTGCGTGCGGCGTGCTCGCAGCTGCTCGCTCTCTGCGCCCGGCGGCCTCACGTGTCCTGGTTTCAGGCCTCGGCCGCGCTGACATAAATAAAACGCCTCGTGTCTTTCTCCCCCAGTTTGGAGGCAAGAGCATAAAAATCCCAATAACAACCATTTCAGATTGTGCGGTTCCTCCGGGACTCGCTCGGCTGCATCGCCCTGACAATACAGATGTTTGTGCGACTGCTTCATCTGACTCCTGCGAAAACACACACACACACACACACACTCAGCTGCCGGCGCTCGCACCAACACACACTCACTTGTTCTCTGCACGTCTCAGGCACCAACAAGGCTTTTTATGTTCCTGCATTAATGACACTCTACTCCTCTCATCGGTTGGCACAGCCCCCCCATCAAGAACAAGAGTTTAGAGAGAACGTTACAGAACAAGTGAATGAGGGACGAAGAACCTGTGGAACCTTCAGACGTTCTCTGAATCTTTAAAAACCTTCAACAGCCTCCAGGACTGATTCATGAGCGTCTGAAAGACAAGCAGCCTTTTAAACCTACTGAAGAACCTTTGGAACCTCCTCACGGACCCACTGGGCACAATCAAGAACCTCTGGAACATCCAGAAGATTCTAAGAACCCTCAAAGTTCTTCAAGGATCTCCAGATCTTCCCAATCAGTGCACAAACCATTATAAAGAACCGCAAAGATTGAAAGAACATCACCTGAAACCACCTCGACTTCCCAGTCGACACCTGAAGAGAACCCTTCGATCCTTTCTGAGAACCTTTAGAACCTCCTCCTGGAACCATTGAGCAAGAACCTCAGGAACATCCAAAGAACTCTCTAAATTACTCATGGTTCTTCAAAACTTCCTCATGAATTCACAAAACTTTTGAAGGAACTTCTCCATCTCTTAAAAGACCAAAGGAACTTCACAGAGAACCACGACCACCTTGTAGTCGACACCTCAAGGACGAGGACCCTCAGAAACTCACAAGAACCTTTAGAAAGTCCTAAGAACCTCCGTAAGGACCCTTGAAATCTGCTCCTGTCCTCTTAACACCTCAGTAACCTCATGAAGAATGTCTTGAACCTTTGAAACCTTTTGAGAGAACCACTGTGATGTGAGTCCATCCCACCTCCTGAGCTTCCCGATACGTTCCCATAACGTCTCAAACATCTGTTCGCAGAACCTCCTGGAGAACATTTGGATTTCTGGAACGTCTCAAAGCAGCGAACAAGAACATTTGTAATCTGAATCCGTCAAAACCTCCTTAACAACGTGAAAACTGTCAGACCTCTGCTGGAACTTCCCCGAAATATCTTTGAATCTCCTAAAGAAGCGTGAAATGTGTGGAACAGCTGCTGAAACCTCATCAAAACCTCTGGAAAATCCCTCTCAGACCTCTCAAGGCCCGAAGCTGCTTCAGGAACCCGAGGATCCGTCTCACACACATTTGCAGCTTCCAGCAAACCACCAACAACCCAACACAAGTTCCCACAGCGTAAACCAGTGGAGACCAGACGGCCCCTGACGGACCCACATTCAACCAGTCGGAGCTGTCGCACAAACCAGGACCACAGCGCCGCCCAGTGGCCGGGGGCGAGAGTTCGAAGAGCAGGAGACCTTCAAAATAAAAGAGTTCAAACTGTTTTATTAGTATAAAAAGTTTAATAGTGAAGAAACAAAACAAATAACTCTTGAAATTGTCCTTTATTGTTATTTCTGCCTTGTTTCGTACAGTTTCTTTGATTTACATTGAAATGTTTCCCTCTTTATTCTCGTTTTCTCTTTATAATCTCTGGGATTTCATCTTTAAAGTTAATAGAATAAATCTGAACGTTCCACACACAGACGATGATAATGACCCCCCCCCCCCCCACTACTTCAAGAGAGGGAAGAAGAACAACTGTATTTACAACGGGATCCTTTATTCATTTGAGCATCAGTCAGGCTGAATAATGTCAATAATAATAATTATACATTTAAACCAGATTATCATGCAGGTAATCTGATTCCTCATCTTTTATTATTTTCTTCATTTTCTCTCTTTCTATGATTCTACTTTACTTCAGTCTCAGATGATGAGTTACATTAAATATTAAAAAGATTAGAAAGTTGAATCAGTTTGTTTCAGTTCATCAAACTGTCATCAAGACACTTTTCTCTATATATTTACACATAAATACAAATGTAATACGTTTTTAGAGTTATGTTCAAATATTAATGAGGGTTTAAAGTTTAAAGACAATTTTACTGCAAAATCATTTCTACGTCAATATTTTTCATATTGTCTGTAAACAGAACACACAGGAAACCACCAGGGGCCCCGAACTGAGCCGGGGCCCCAGAGAAGGGTCACTCTCTGGGGCCCCGAACTGAGCCGGGGCCCCTGAGAAGGGTCCTTCTGTGAGAACCCTGAACTTCTACCATCGTCTGTAACAGACTGTAACGGCTCCATCGTCAGAACTCAGGTCGGGCCCCTGAGCTCCCTTCAGCCCGGGGCCCCCAAAGTCCCTTGAACCGCTCCTGCTGAACGATTCTATTCATTTTTCTACAAACATCATTTGAATCTGTTGAAATGATTTTTTGCTCAGTTGAAATACTTGAATCCTAAACTTGAAATACATGATTATTATCGTTTAACATTTATCACGATTTGATCTGGAGGAAACTTTTGTGGATTTCATGAATCATCTTCTTCATCCTCCAGATCCCGACACGCATGAGAAGACACATGGAGAAGAACCACTGACAGCTGCTGTAGGTCTGTGACGTCGACTCCAGACTGTGATTTACATTCAGTTTGTAAAGATCCGGCTCAGGTCATCGACACGTGAACACTGGGACGCTGATCCTGAACCTGTCCTTACAGTTTAGATCCTCATCAACATTCACTTCCTGTCAAATCCACGTCCGCGTCTACAAACCTTTCAGGAAGTCTGCACCAATCTCTGACTCAGTTCTACTTGGAAAACCTCATCGTCCTCAACTTCCTCCTCGCTCCCGCCCTCAAATATGGCGGTCATGGGGGCGGCGAAGAGGCGGCAGCGAGCGGCGAAGCGCCGGCTGCTGGAGCAGGGAGGGGTGAGGGAGCGAGGTCGCGAGGAGGAGAGGAAGGAAGAGGAAGAGGAGGAGGTGAAGAGGAGGGGATTGTGTCTCAAACAAAACGTCACAGACAAGTTCGTGCACGGAGACGTGAGAGACGCCATGTCAACGTCATGTGTGTCGGAGGCGTGTGACGAGTTTGTGGGGTTACTTCGGGGTTGGCGTGGTGTTTGTGGCAGTGCCGGCGCCCCCTGGTGGTCAGTACCAGTGGCAGGAGAAGCAACTTTGCGAAGCCGCTCGACAGCAGAGATTCGTGAAGATGAATCAGAACGACTACCTTTCCTCAGTAAGAGCGCCTTGAAGCTCTCGCTTCTCGTCGACCTTTGACCTCTAGATGCTGCAGGTCGGGGGGAGAGGTCAGTGGGGGTCACCGGGGGGGAGGAGGAGGAGGAGTAATGTGTGTCGTCCTCTGAATCTCTTCTTCCAAACATCTTCCTCTTGGACCTGAGACAAACAGAAAAACATCATGAATGTTCTCAGTTCATGAACGTGCTGCGTCAGCTCTTTTCTTTCAGGCCTCAAGGTTCCACGGTGATAAGTGGTTTTACTTTGAACTTCTCCAAGAAGCTGCTCTTCTCTGTGAGTCCAGGACTGTGGTCGTCACGGAGCTACAGAGCAAAGGGAAACACTCGATGGAAACCTTGAAGAAGACAGAAGGTCACTAGAGGAAACTCACCCAGGAGAGTTCAGGAAGGAAACGAGAGGTTTCTCTTTGTGGGACAAACAAACAGGTTCTAGTTGTAGAAGAAGCTAATGAGGACAACTGGGTGCTAATTACTGAACCACGGTCACCACCTTCACTCCATCAACTACACCTTCACTGACCAATCACATCTTTACCTGCAGCCAAACCCCGCCCACCAGGCCTTCATGCTGTGCCTTCCCATAATGCACTGCTCCCCAGCGGCAGAGGGAGAATCAGCAGATTGGTGAGAACATGGTGGACACGCTGGTAGATGAACAGTGTGATGAACAGAGCGTTTTCCTACCTGTGGATGACGGTGAACAGATCCTCGGTGGTTCGTGGTCGACCAGAGACGAACATCTGATCTGCTGAAACACTCACGAACAAATCAGCTGCACAGAAAAACAAAGATGGACGTTCATTTAAACTTCTACTTCTCTGTTGATTGACTTTTTCTTGAATGTAAATAAAGTGATCTCACCGTCCTGAGGTCGTCCGTCCTCCTTCGTCAACTCTGGTTCCTGAATCAGGAGGTCTGGAAGCCACAGCTCCCCCTGCAGGCTGTCACAGGACAGTGCGCTACTGAGGGAGTACCTGCTCTGACCAATCAGAGCACAGGACACTTTCTCCCTTGTTTGTATTTTTCCCTCTCTCATCACATCTTCATCTCCAGATGAGGATGAAGATGATGATGAGGATGAAGACGATGAGGGGGACGGCTCCCTTGTTGATGACATCATAAGCAGTTGCCCGCCTGTCCTCCTTCTCCTCTTCTTCATTACTTTTTTCTTCGTGGAGGACGCCATCATCATCGTTGTCTTCATCACTCTCTCCTCCACCTTGTGATCCTGCTCTTCATCTTCAGCCAGCGACGACCTCATCATCCTCTTGTGAACGGTTTTCTCGTCCTTATCAAGTCTCGTCCTCGTGACCCAAGCACAACAAGGGTCTGTTGCTCCGGTCTGGGTCGGAGGTCCTGACGACTCCATGATTCTCCAGGTCCCTGAGGTACCACAGTCCTCCAAAGTCCCCACGGTCCCATTGAGCGTGTTTCTAGAGCCACTGGTGCCGATAACCCCCGTTGGGCTGGAGCTCTGGGTCCATGACGTCCCAGTGACATCCAGAGCGCCACAGGCCTCAGAGGCTCCTTCAGACGCCTCCTTCATATTCTGAGATGCACAAAGTGGTTTTGTTCTGGAAGACGTCGATGAAACATCTGGCTTCTCGTGTAGAACCGGTGGTTCCTGCCTCGGAGGGGAGTGGTCAGGTGAGCCTGCAGTGATGTCACCAGCAGCTGCGTTTGTTGTATGTGTCAACGATTTGTCAGGAGTTGTTCCGTCAGCTGTTGTGTGTTTTGGTGAAGATGCACCAATAGGAAGCTGCTGTTGTTGTTTATCGAGCCCAGAATAGGACGAGGTGATTTGTCCACCTGGTCCTCGTCGGGCTTCAGGAGACGCCATGACACCCAGAATGCAAAGGTCAGGCTTCTTCGGCAGCAACGGCTTCTCCGGGGACCGGAGCTCCTGT
Source organism: Hippoglossus hippoglossus (assembly GCF_009819705.1). Taxonomy (NCBI): domain Eukaryota; kingdom Metazoa; phylum Chordata; class Actinopteri; order Pleuronectiformes; family Pleuronectidae; genus Hippoglossus; species Hippoglossus hippoglossus. Next base: position 10,839,569 of record NC_047152.1, on the reverse strand, counting down.
GGGCTTCGTATCGTTAAGACGTTATTTCTCAGTTGTAAATCACGAAGTTCTGAGGAATCTCCATCAGCTGCTCTGTGGTTCAACACGTCTGAATCATTCCAGACGACATCTTTTCTCTCTGACGTTCTGTTTCCTGTGGGAGACGGAGAACGAGAAGAAGAATCTTCAATGTTTCCTTGTTTCTCTCCAGGCTCAGTTAGCTTAGCATCAGTTGGACGTTGGGTAATTGAGTCGATGGGGTTTTTGTTGGTACCCTGAGACATCTTGACCCAGGGAATATCAGGACTGGGGACTTGATTGTTAGTTAGCGTAGCGTACAGGTCTGAATCGCTCCTCTCATTGGTCAGGACGTCTTGAGCAGTGGTCGCCTGAGGTCCAGAGCTTCTCTGATTGGCTGCTGTGCTACAAACAAAACGTTGTGAGTTGTTGAGTGTAATCGTCTCAGTTTTTGTTTGGTTGCAGTTATCGTGATCTGATTGAGTGTTCGCTTGGCTAGGAGTGCTAGCATTAGCCATTAATGCACTGGGTGTTTTAGCATCATTGCTAGCAAGATAATAGACAGCATTTTGTGGTGCATTCTCAGCTAGCTTAACATCAGCATACGCCAGGCTAGCAAGATTAGCATGAGCTGTAAAGTCTTTAGTTGTTTTGTCTTCATTACCTCGAAGGTTATAACCAGTGTTTTGTGATCCGTTCTCAGCTAGCTTCACATCAGTGCTAGCTAAGTTAACATTGGCTAGCACAGACCTGTCTAGTGGAGGTTCTTTGCTTGGTTGGTTAGCATGAGACCTGTTAGCATTGGCTAGCACAGTGCTACTGAGCAAGGCTTCCTGGGTCCTGACGGAGCGAAGCTTGACCCCCTGCAGAGCCTGGGCGGTGACCAGGGGACAAGTGGGTGTGGCCACGTTGACACGACGGTTCTGAGACCTGATAAGTGTTGTTGGGGGGAGGGGGGTCACAGGGGCTGTGGGAAGAGGAGGAGGTGGGGGAGGTGGGGGACAAGATGGAGGAGAGAAGTTTGGTGACGATGACGTGAACACAAGAGCTTGATGAGGCGTCTGCCGGACAACGTAGGAGTAGGGCGGGGGGGGAGGACGGGAGGAAAGAGGAAGAGGAGGAGGAGGAGGAGGGGGAGGAAGAGATGAAGGTGGAGGAGGAGGAGCAGGTAGGGAGTGATAGAGAGGAGAAGAATGACGAATCGGGGAGAAGACGAGAGAAGGTGAAAGAGAGGAGGAATCTGGGAGAGGAGGAGGAGGAGGGGGAGGAGGGAGGAGAAGATGTTTGGTAGACGACTCAGAGGAAGTGTAGGAAGAGAGGGAGGAAGTGGAAGAAAAGGAGGAGGAGAGGGAGGAAATGAGCGACGACTTCCTCTCCGGTACGGGAGGTTTTGACTTTCCTTCCTTCCTGGTCAGCGAGAAGACGGCGGGGGGGAAGAAGGAGGAGGGGGAGGTCGGGGGGAGGGAAAAGGCTCCAGGACTCGCTGTGAGAGGGGAGGAGGGGGAGAGGGGGGAGGACACAGGTGTGCCAGGTATGGGGGTGTTCGACTGGCTGGAGTATCCACTAGAGGGCGACGCGAGGCGCTGCAGACCAGAAGGAGCAACTGTTTGAGGGTTGAGAGTAAATCTAAGCCCCTCCTCCTCCGAGCCTGGAGACCCGGGGGTGAGGACGTGGGCGGCGGGGGGGCTGGGGGGAGGGGAGTCGGCAGAGTTCGCTGTCTGGAGGTTTAAAGGTTCAAAGGTCGTGACCGTCCCGCAGCTCAGACCGCTCTGACGTCTTCTGGTGTGAGTCCGGGGAACCCAGGGGTCGTGGAAGCTCTTTGGGGACGAGGTGGGCGTCCTCTGGGGGGCGTGCTCCGGGCTCTGGGGACCGCACTGCTGGCGAGGACTGGACAAGGAGCGGGAGGATTTACTACGACACGGCCGGCGCCGCAGGGAGTCATAACGAAATGGCGGGGGAGGCGGGAGCTTGGACTTGCGGAGGGAGATGCTGCGGGTGATGGAGCGAGAGTTGGAGGAGGAAGTGCTGGACCTTCTTTTCTCGCAGTTTAACAGCGGCGAGGACGTTGTTCTCTCTGAACACGCTGGAGACGAGCGACCAGAGGAGAGGAGGGGGTCACAGCTCCAACCTTCCCCAGAAACACATCTCGTCTCCTGGCTGACGTCGGCCCACTCGTCCCCGGTCTGACCACTGAGGAGGCTGGAGCTGGGGGAGAGCGGCTGGTAGCTCCATCGGTTCCCCCTGTACGAACCACCATCACAGGAGGAGTGTGGGTCGCCCTGCTCGTCCAGAGCCAAGTAACTGAACTCAGAGTTTGTAATGGAGGAGGAGGAGAGGTAGTGGGAGGAGGAAGGAGAGACATGAGGAGCCTCGTTCAGCGGCTCGGCGCTGGGGTAAGACCACTCTGGGGCCAGGGGATGGCTGGGAGAGCTGGGAAGAGAGGAGGAGACGGGGGAGGAGGTGGACAGTGGGACGACTCTGGCTGGGGGGTCAAAGGGCAGCAGAGGCTGCTGGTCGCTGGGGAAACCCTGTAGATCCTGTGACGGCAGAAAGAAAAATAATCAGAGTTTTTGGTTTCGATGTTTTTAGATGTGTGAATAATTTCTGCTAAACTGACCTGGCAGCAAGACGAGGAGGCACTGAGCGTCCTGCAGGAGGCGCTGTTACAGCTGGCCTCGGAGCTCAGAGAGGAGTTGGTTGCCAGACTGGGGAGAGGCCCTGGTGAGGGGGAGGAGGTGAGGGAGGCCATGAGGCTGGACAACCCCGCTCCTCTCGGGGCCCGGATCCTTCGCACTGTTGAATCCTTCCTGATTTCCTCCAGCTCCTCCTCCTGCTCGTGGGCGGAGCCACAGGAGGACGCAGAGGGAGAGAGCTGACCAGGGAGATCAGAGGACGCCAAAGACGAGTCTGGAGACAGAAGGACGAACTCAGACTTTCATTGATGGAATGATTGACAGCAGATGTGATGCAGGAGTGAGAGGGTGGAGCTTATACCCAGGTTATTGCTGACATCATCAGGTATCCCTGTCGCAGACTTGCGGCGGCTCAGGCTTCGGGGTCGGTGGGATAACGAGTCGCAGTTGGAGACGGTTCGTCGAAAACTGGCCTGACGATCAAAACTCTCACCTAAAGAAGGAAAGAAGAACGTTATCGTCTCACCTTTGGGAGGAGGTGTCAGAGAGTCTGGACCTCCCTCCTCTACCTGTTATATTAATGGCCACGATATCAGCGGGAATGGCGTCCGCCTGCTGCCTCATCCTCTCCTCCGGCGTCGGAAGCCGAGAGGACGCTTCCATCTCGAAATAGGTTGTGGGCTCGTGGTCGGGGGAGAAGACGTCCCAGCGAGAGGTGACGGGGTTCAGGACCAGCGGGGTCAGAGGTCGAGTGTTGTTCAGGATCAACCTCTCGTCTTCTTCTGATGACGTCGACGACTGAAAACAAAACAACGAGCTTTAACATTCACGACTGTTCAACCAGTCACGAGTCACGTACATAACTAACGACGTCGGGTTTAATGAGGTTAATGAGGTTAATGTAACCCGGCTGGTTTCTGGTTCTGTTCAATTAGCATCTCATTAAACCAGAGTCTAGTTGGACTCAGGTTAACTGAACCTGGTAAAGTCTGGTTTAACCCCAATGGAGCCGATGGTAGAGTTTAACTTAGTAGAATCTACTGACGTGTGTTCAGGGGGGAGGAGGAGAAAACTAGATTAGTCTAAACTAAACTAGTCTAAACTAAACTAGTCTAGTTTGACCCGAGTTTACCTTTCTCCTCCGAACTGAAAACCTGAAACAAACTGAAAAACAAGACTGAGAGAGGAAGTCCAAGAATCTGGATCTCTGAGGAGAGAGGAGAGGAGAGAGGAGGAGAAGAGAGAGAGGAGGTGAAGAGAGAGGAAAGAGGAGGTGAGGAGAGGAGAGGAGAGGAGAGAGGAGGAGAGGAGAAGAGAGAGGAAAGAGGAGAGAGGAGAGAGGAGAGGAGGTGAGGAGGTGAGGAGGTGAGGAGAGGAGAGGAGAGAGGAGGAGAGAGGAGGAGAAGAGAGGAGAGGAGAGGAGAGGAGAGGAGGTGAGGAGAGGAGGAGATAAAGATGAGGAACAGAAGATAAATCAAAGTGAATCATGTGACACTTTATAAATGAATAAATGTGTCATTATCCCAGTTTGACCAGCAGGTGGCAGTAAAATATACCAAGTCTCCACTGTTGCCTGATAATAATAATATGAATAATATTAATATTAATATGAATAATCATTCATATTCATGAGTTAACAGCAGATTTGTGTGCATGTGTGTGTAGGTGTGTGTGTGTGTGTGTGTGTGTGTGTGTGTGTAGGTGTGTGTGTGTAGGTGTGTGCGTGTAGGTGTGTGTGTGTGTGTGTGTAGGTGTGTGTGTGTGTGTGTGTGTGTGTGTGTGTGTGTGTAGGTGTGTGTGTGTGTGTGTGTGTGTGCGTGTCACTAACCATCTTCCTGCTTTTGTCCTTCCACCCTCGGCGCCTGCTGCCCTCTGATTGGTCCAGGCCAGCAGAGGACGGAGGGGAGGCGGGGCTCTGCTGGCGGCAGTGTGAGCTGGCGTGTCCACTGTAGCCATGCTGAGTCAGCCTGTTACACACTACACACACACAGACACACACAGACACACACAGTCAGACACACATTAAAGAGAACAGATGGGAAAGATCATCATATGATCAATAATCAATAAGAGTTTATCAATCAATCAACATTACATGTAAAGTATCACAGTGAAGAAATAAAAACATAAAATCTATGAATCAGGTTTAAGATAAAGATGCTGACTCTCAATCCATCAATCCATCAATCAATCCATCAATCAATCAATCCATCAATCAATCAATCAATCAATCCATCAATCCATCAATCAATCAATCCACAATGAAATGATATCAGAGCAGATGAAAGCAGCAGCTTGTGGAGGAGGTGACATGTGACACTGCAGCGGCTGTGATGCAGTCTGCAGCAGAGTGTGTGTGTGTGTGTGTGTGTGTGTGTGTGTGTGTGTGTGTGTGTGTGGTTGTTTGTGTGTGTGTGTGTGTGTGTGTGTGTGTGTGTGTGGTTGTGAGTGTGTGTGTGTGTGTGGTTGTGAGTGTGTGTGTGTGTGTGGTTGTGAGTGTGTGTGTGTGTGTGGTTGTGAGTGTGTGTGTGGCTCGTCCTCAGTATTAAACAAAGAGATCAGTCGATTAAACAACTAATCAATAATGTTTTAATTTCTAATAATGACAGGAAGCAGTCGACCTTTGACCTCTCACCTCGCAGGTCGTCCACGCTGCCCGAGCGTCTCTTCCCCGGGATGAAGACCAGACCCTGCTGAGGCTTCTGGGTAGTGTAGTGAACCGACCACTTACTGTCCCTGTCCCCTGCTGCAGAGACACAAACACAGTTCAGACACACACACACAGTGATGATTGGTGGTGCAGCACTCCTCCTCAAGGTGACCTCAGACCCACACAGTTCCAGAGGCTTTTATTGTGAAGGAGCAGCACCACTATTGTCACCATTTTCTCCTGCATGTTGCCTTGCTACCTGTTTTATTTTGAAACCCACAGTTCCCTTGTTTCCTTCACTTCCTGATCGTCACCTGTCCTGACGTGTCACACCCGTGTCTCCTCACTCAACATCAGTTTGATCCTTTTTGTGAACTGAACTTTAGAATTAGAGATTTTCAGCCTGATCCTGTGTCGGACATTAGGAGGAGCTGACATTGGGTGAGAGGCGGAGTTTAACCTGGAGAGCCAGCGAATCACAGGGACCAACAACCATTCAAGTCTCCAATGGAGCGGACTGAGTTCTGTTGGACCCACAGAACCTTCTGAAGCTCAAATGAAACCTGAAGAGTCAGAAACGAGAACGTGGGACGGAGGTCGAGATGCTTCTGTGACGACTTCAAGGTCACAGAACCCAAAAGATTTGGCTGAACTTTGTCTCCAGAAGAATCTCAAGCTCCTCAAATGGTCCCAGGGTTCTAGAGAAGCCACAGAAGATCCTGCAGGAGAGCCAAGTGGGTTTTCAGGAGATCCCCAGGTGGGTTCTCGGAGTCCTGGAGCTGTCATGAGAAGTACCAGACATAAATAGTCCCAGAGGAAGTTCCAGGTATAGTTGAAGAGACTCCTTGTGGAGACCACCAGGTGTGGAAGGGGTTATCCAGGTCTAAGTATCTGGAGCCCTTCAGCTGGTTCCATGTCTCTATGTTGAGTACCTTACTTGGGTCTTTGAGAAGGTCTCCAAGGTCCTTGGGAAGGCTCCAGGCTTCAGTGAGGAGGTCCCAGAGGAGCTTGAGGGGGTTCTATGACTTCTTTATTAGGTACATGGAGTCCTTCAGCTGGTTCCAAGTATCCTTGTTTGGTACCGGAGAGGAAAACGTTTCTTGAGAAGGTTCCTTGAGTCCTGAGGTCTTTGAGGTGGGTGAACGTCTCCTTGAGGAAATTAACGGACTGTTGCTATGGTTACCTACTGTTTAAAACACCTTAAG
>NC_047152.1:10830271-10832984 GCF_009819705.1 Hippoglossus hippoglossus | reverse complement strand
CATGATTTGACGAAGAGGTCGAACCGTAAAGCAGTGTTGACTCCTGTCAGCCAATCAGATGGCAGGGTTATGTGATGTCATGAGAACTATATGATCATATGAACACTCTCTCTCTACAAGTACAAGTGATGCTCGCTCGCCCGTACAAACATCATCCCACTCACCTCGAGTCTTATTCAGAAATCTGAGGACGGATTTGATCGCAGCTCCGATCAGAACCATGACGACGACGACACACACACACACACAGACACACACAGAGACACACACACTCCTGAGGCTGCAGCAGACAGAGAGAGAGTGAGAGGGTGGGCGAGCAGCAGCAGTAATGCAGCTCGACTCACTGCGACGCCTCTCTCTCCTCCCACTTCTCTCTCTCTCTCTCCAGCCTCTGTTTCTATGCTGCTCACCCACCACACACACACACACACAGACACACACACACCACCACACACAATTTGGCAGGAGGCCCACACATGTGTGTGTCCTTTGTGTGTGTGACCAGGTGATGAAGGTTACCCACGAATGCTGCATTAACACACACACTCACACACTCACTTTGTAGATGAAGGGGCTGAAGAAAGAGAATTTAAAGTGTGTGTGTGTGTGTGTGTGTGTGTGTGTGTGTGTGTGTGTGTGTGTGTGTGTGTGTGTGTGTGTGTGTGTGTGTGTGTGTGTGTGTGTGTGTGTAGTCCTCTGTGATTCTCTCTGTTCTTGTGTTTCTATCTTTGTGAGGCCCTCACAGTGGACTGAGTTTGAATCCTCCTCATGTAAATGAATAAACACGCGTGTCTGTGACGTGTTGGAGCGATCCTATGTTTGAATATTTTTCTTAAATGTCAATAAGTAAACTTTTATCTTCCAAAATAAACGATGTATATTTTCTCAAAATAGTCGTATTTTCTTTTTATTTTATAATCATTTATAATAAAGTTTCTTGTCATGTCGGTTCAATAAGAACATCTTAGTATATAACCTTAATATCATCGGCCCTAGAAATCCCCATTAATCGAGTGAAGCGTTTGTGTTATCATGTTTCCATGGTAATACGAGCAGACATGTTGTGACCTTCAGCACCAGTGACAAACTGGGACAGGGCCAGTGTGAAGTGTGTCGACTATGTGGGCCAGTGGAGCAGCTCATTACTTCAGTATCACGACTGACAGTCCGTCGCTCCGTCTTCACCTCGCCACACTTTAATTAGTTTCATTAATTAGACAGGAAGTAGGCCGCGCCACCATCATGTCACACTGCGAGTAAATTTAGCTGAAACACTCGGAGCAGAAACGCTCTGATTTGTTCCTGCTGTCCAATCAGAAACAGGAGCAGAGTCACGTGTCAACCACCAGTCACCAATCAGAGAGCAGGGAGGCAGAGGGGGCGGGATCCAGGTGTGGGTCAGGAGGGCGGAGTCGAAGCGAACAGGAAGCAGCTGCTGCCGAAGCCTGTTCATCTGCCGTTAGAGGAATTAGCCATTAGCTGAGGCTAATCCCTGCTCTGACACACACACACACACACACACACACACACAATCATTGTTTTGATGAAACCTGTAACTATGAGCCAGGCCCAACCAGGCTAACTGGGGCCAAATTCAAGACCAAACTAGACTGAAGCTGAATAAACAACAGGGCCAACCGAGTCTGCCGGACTACCAGGACCATCAAGACCAAAACGGGTTCTAATGACCATTCAGGACCCAACAGATCCAAACCAGGACACTTGGGATCATTCAAGACTTAATTGAGTAAATCAGGGCTATTTAGATCCAGGGCCATCCAGGGTCCAACTGGGTCACACAGGAGTAGGAGGTAGGACTGAGGACCAAACTGAGCCAAATCAGGATCAATGACTCTGCAGAGCCAAATCAAACTAGCTAGGATCAACCGGACTAAGAATAACAAGGTCAGACTCATTAATTCAACGGTCCACGCTACAGGGGACCATTCAGGACCAGAAGGTCGTGGGGACAGAGGCGTCCTAGTACTTTCAATAATGGTTCAAAAAGTTCTCCTAGTACCCATGATTCCTAGCAGTACCTCTGTGTAGAAGGGGCGTGGTTTGGGTGGCTTCCAGCCTGGAGCTCCTCCCTTGGCGCCTTCTGAAGCAGAAGAAGTTGGTCCTGCGCCTCCTGCTGGGCTGATATTGGTACTGTGGCGGCACCTCTGGTTCCCTGAAGGGGGGCAGGGCGCTGTGAGGGTAGGGGACGGACATGGTGTAGCCGGGGCGGGGTTCAGGCGTGGGGGGACATGAGCTTGTTCGGCACCGCTGGGTGAGGATGGGGCACGTAGGGCGCTGCAACTGAAGGGGTACGGTCTGTGGGTGGGGTTTTCCATAAATCTCTGGAGTAAGGAATAGTTTCCCATGAGCCTCTGGGGTAAAGGAAGGGTGGATGTGGGGGTGTGCTGGGAGGTGCTGGGGGTGGAACCAGGGGCCGTTGCCTGAGTAGATAAGTTGGGGTGGGTGGTGCTTCTGGTCACCTGTAGGGGACCCCGGCCTGCCGGCGACGCCACCTGCATTCAGCCGCCAGATGGCGTCGTGATGCTGGTGGAGTTTGGCGCTGAGCAGGCGGCGCCGCAGGCTGCCCTCTGTTTTTGGTTGCAGGGCGGCCATCTTGCGAGGAAGAAGCTCATCTAGCTCTTCATCGGGACCCGTGTTCCAACAGCGCGACCCCACACCAGGCCCCGCCCCCTCGCCACTCAGACACTCCACA
>NC_047152.1:10767771-10825271 GCF_009819705.1 Hippoglossus hippoglossus | reverse complement strand
ACTTCACCTCCAACCGCTTCGTGTGCCTCATCTGTGGCTGGAAGACCAAACTGAAAGGTCCCGTCTGAGTTCTCGATGAATGATTCGTAGAAGACAGTGAGAGTGTGTCAGCTGACGTGCATGTACCTGTGTGTGTTGCAGGTTTCGCCATCAGTCACGTGGCGCGCTGCCACGACGTGGAGCGTCCGTACGGGTGTAAGGACTGCTCGAGCTCCTTCTTCCTGCCGAGTCGTCTGCAGCAGCACGTCAGGACGGCTCATCGGCCCGGACGCTACGCCTGCCCCTTCTGCTGCTTCAGGTCCCACTACCTGGGCGGCTTCAGGAGGCACTGCAGCCGCTGCAACGCCCGGGAGGAGGGGGAGGTGGGCGGGGCGGCAAGGGTGGGGGAGCACGAGGAGCACGAGGAGCAGGAGGAGCACGAGGAGGGAGAGGAGGGGAAAAAGACCAGAGCGGGGAGGAAACGACGGATGACGAGGAAGGTGATAGAAGAGCAGGAGGAGGATGAATGAAGGGGGGGGGGCAGGACCAGGAACCAGATACTCCATCATCATGTCGACCCGGTTCTGGTTCTGAACATTTTTAATCATTTTTAACTGACAAACGAAGTGAATGAGACGAACAGCAGGTGGCGCTGATTCTCCAGTCAGGTGCTGTTTTACTGCTGCAGAGGAAGTCAAAGGTCAAATCCCCTGAGCCGTCTGGTCACTAGTCCCGCCCCTTTTCCCTGTTGCCTAGTAACAACAAAGTGAAGTTGGACATTGGTTTTAAAGTCTCTTGTTTTTGAACATGTTTGGTTGAAGTGTGTCACTGAAGTTTCCGACGTCTCGTCAGCGCTGTGACCGGAGTGCAGCGACTCCTGGGATAGGCTGGGCCAAGAGGGGTTACCTGTTAGAACCCTTCCTATTGGCCGGGAGTCTTCATATGCAGCCACTGAATTGTGACGTCCTCATTGGTCGACACGTTTTCACCTGGAGCCATGTTTCCCTCTCTACTGGAGCCAATCTCCTGTTGAGTCACATTTATCTTTTAACAAATACATTTTTATACTCCTTGAATAAGAAACTTTAAAAAAACATTTCAAGATTTTTTTAAATGTTCATAAAAACATGAAACAAACCTTTAGTTTTATTTGTTGTGGGTTGGTCACAGAACAGCTCGTTTCCTGAGATGAGTCATCGATCAAAGATCAATTTATTACTGATGAAAACACTTCAGATCAAAGCTGCATCTTCAACCTGAAACTCTGATCGATCACAAACTGGACGACAACACACACAAGACACACAAGACACAACACACGGAACACACTCTCTTAACGTGTTGGTTTACGTTCTGTGTTTTCTGAAGATTTTAATAAAAACTACTGTTACATGTAGAAGCGTGTTGACGTCAGTGAGTTTGACTAAAGAATAAAAGTCTGTTTTTAATCTGTGTGAATGCTCTTATGTCTGGTTTTATTGTGAAGGGAAACAAAGACAGGAAACAGCCCAGTGTGATGTTCAGAGCATCCTGTCTGAAGCATGTGATGAACGACTCAGGAGCACGTGAACGCAGTTTCTTCTTCTTCTGTCAAACTCCAGCTGATGAAGCTAATGGGCGTGGTCGAAAGCTCAGGATGATGTAACAGTTGTCAGTTTCTTTTTTATTTAACCAAAACATACAAAAACAAACCCACCAATCACATCAGAGCGTGACAACGACGACGCCTCCTCGCGAGGAGGGAAAAACATCCCGAGAACAAAAACATGACGACGCAGCATCCTCCAAAATAAAAGCCCAGTTTGTTCCTCACATGATTTCAGAAAACACGAGGAAACAGAAACACTGATTATTTTTCCACTGCAGGAAGTCAATGTGACGTGTTGAGTAAACGACCTTTCAAAATAATACGTCGTAACATCGTTGGTTTAATGTGCAGAGACATGAGGTAAATAAATGAGCTTATATCAAACTGTTCGTTAGCGTCAACGTCAGGAAGAAGATTTCATGTTTTGAGAACCAAGCCAATGAAGAGAAGAAGAATGACGTTGATTCTACTGTAAAGACCGAGCCCATAATGACGACTTGTTTATTTAACTTCTCAGCTTCTGAGGCTCCGTCCACACTGATATGTTTTCATTTTCAAATTAAACACGTGTCACGTCCACTGGTCATGTGATGTAAACAGGAAGTAGATTGTCTCCTCTGCAGTCGGTTGCTTAGTAACAGAGGAACAGTGAAGCTGAAGAGTCAGAGCAGGGATTTCTTTCCTCTGAGCGACGACGAGGTGGAACTGTTACCGACAGGAAGTGTTAGCGACGCTTTGTGTTCACCACTGGTCGTCGAGTCATGTGACTGATGAGAACCAATCAGGAAGAGAACCTCTCTGAGTCATCGTTTACTAAAGTCTCAGTTTCTGTGTTTATCTGCAGTAACCATAGCAACAGTGATTAGAGTTCTAACTGAAAAGGGTCAGTGTGGAGGAAGCCTCCATCTTGTGCTGTACGTAGTTTGCCCTGTAGTCCTGCAGAGGGCGCTCTTACACTGATCAATAACAGTGATCAGAGTCAAGCGGATCAGGGACGTAAAGTGAATCCTGTTGGTTCTGTTCCAATTAAGTTCATGTTTAAATCAGAGAGAAACCAGTTGATGGACCAGTGATGAACTAATCCATAACGAGGCCGAAGCAGCCGAGTAACAGAGTTCGGCTCCTGCAGTGGAAAAGACTTAAACAATAAAGAACCAAACCTTTCTACGGAGGAACAAACAAAAACCAAAAGCTCCCACTCGCTCCTGATTGGTGCCGCATCGACACTGAACAGGAAGTCAGCTGATTGATGGACGACGTCCTTTAAGTGGAGGAGAAGACGATGACATCATCGTGTCGTCCTTCTCCTCCCACAGTTTCTGATCACAAAGAGAAATGTTGTAAGAAAAGAAGGAAACTGCACCTCAGCGTCTGACCGCCGCTCTGTTCCACGCACAGAACAGAGTCGATCACCAACCAGGCCTGAATAAAGTTCATCACACTGCAGTGAGGGGGGGTCCGAGGTCAGATGTGTCGGGGACACCACGCCCCCTCCAGCGCAGCCATGTTGATTCCTCTCAGGTCACCGAAGTCGTCGCCGTCTCCGTCGCAGTACTCGTCGTCAGGGTCGTGGTCGTCGAGGCGAGGTGTGAAGCTGGTTGACGGTTTGTGCTGCAGGGACGACACCCAAGCAGGAAACAGTCATCTACAACAAACTGTCACAATAAAACATTCCACAGGTGCATGATGGGAGGTGTAGTATTACATGATAATAACAAACAGCTGATTTTACCGTTCGTACCACAGGCTCCCTGAAGGGGGGGCAGACCATGTGGAAGCGAGGGATCGCCACGTGGAAAACCTCTTCCTTATTGGCTACGACACAAACAAACAACAAAACAAGGGGGGGGTCATTTCAAACAGATCTTCAAAATAAAAGACCAGAAGCTTAACCCTTCACAATATAAGAACTGCAGCTCCTTCACAATAAAAGCCCTGCTGCTCCTTCACAGTACAGTTACCGAGTCTGTGGAAGGTGTAGTGACCCTCCATGTACTCTGATGGCGTGGAGAACGTGGTGCAGCTGGCGTATTCATGGACTTTTCCAGGCGTCATGACGGGAAACTCTCCTGCACAGAAACACAAACAGTCAGCAGCTCATCTCAGCCAATCACAGCTGAGACATACAGGGGCGGGGTCAGGCGATGAGAGCAGCGTACCGACCACGCCGGGTCCCTGAACTTCCTCCACGTTGCCGTCGGAGGTGGTGATCTTCCAGTAGCGGCTGTCGAGCTGACAGGCGGCTTCGGGCGAAGCGCTGCTCGACATCTCGATCCTGAAAAGACGTCACACAGATTAAAAGATGGAACCTGAGGAGCGGTTTGACACACGCCGGCGCCGGCGTGGACACACGTACCTGATGCGGTAGGTGAAGAAGAAGTGCGGCGGGTGGACGGAGGAAAGTTCCGGCAGGAAAGAGGTAGAAACTGAGACGGTGATGTCACCAGTGGTCGCCACGCAGTTTTTATCGTGCACGTACCTGTGGACACAAATGTGCACGAGTCAAGTTTACATCTTAACTTGGAGGAAATGTGTGTGTGTGTGTGTGTGTGTGTGTGTGTGTGTGTGTGTGTGTGTGTGTGTGTGTGTGTGTGTGTGTGTTACCTGAAGATCTGGTCTCTGATGATTGGATATTCTCCTGTGACCACGTTGTGGACGTAGGTTGTGAACCACTCTACGAAACAGGAACCTGAACACAAACACACATGTAATGATACATTTTTCAAAGTAAAAGCAGCTGCATTGACAGTGATCAGAGCCCAGACGAGTGAACCAACCTGTGATGAACATGTCGATGGCCGAGGGATCCTGAGCCGTCTGGTCCTGAAACGCAGAAAAACAACTTTCAGCTTTCAACTTCCTCCTCTCTGTGAAGCACCTTTATTTTGAAAGGACAGGCGGACAGGAAGGTCACGCACGGGGCAGGGGTAGAAGCTCTCGAACATCCTGCGTCCCTCGGCGGGCTCCAGCGCCATGTACTGACTGAGTCCGGTGTGGAAGCAGAAGGTGAGCGGGAGGCAGCGTCTCATCCCCTTCCTCTGCTGGAAACCGCCCGCCGCCGTCTCCACGTCCAGCAGGACCTCCGAGCGGTAGTGGTTGGACAGAGACATGCTGCCCATCAGCCTGACCACACAGACACACAGACAGGAAGTCGTCAGACAGACAGGAAGAGGTAAGACAGAGGGTGGGGCTCAGTTGGACGGACACCGACCCGGGGATGACCAGTTTCTGTCCGTTGTGGATGCGGTACGAGCAGCGGTAGTCGTGTGGAAGACTGCAGCCAATCTGAGCCTCGATGTCGTTAAGCTCCACCTCTGTGGCGCCCTCTGGAGGAGGAACAGAAACAAGGGATAACGTCACAGAAGAAGATCACGAGTTCTTCTGTGAAGCGGAATTCTCACATGTTCCTGAAAGTGTGTGTGTGTGTCTGTGTGTGTGTGTGTGTGTGTCTGTGTGTGTGTGTGTGTGTGTGTGTGTCTCTGTGTGTGTGTGTGTGTGTGTGTGTGTGTGTATCTCTCTGTCTGTGTCTGTGTGTGTGTGTGTGTGTGTGTGTGTGTGTGTGTGTGTGTGTGTGTGTGTCTGTGTGTGTGTGTGTGTGTGTGTGTGTGTCTGTGTGTGTGTCTGTGTGTGTGTGTGTGTGTGTGTGAGACCTTTGAGGGATGCGATCATTCGTGGACACCTCTGCTGCAGGAAGCTCTTCAGCTGCTCCCACGCTCTCTTCAGCTCCGGGTAGAACTGGATGTAGCGACCCAGGTCTCTGTAGTTCTGTTTGAACAGACAGAACCAGGACAGCCCACTCTGCAGCCGGTCCGCACTACACACACACACACACACACACACACACACACACACACACACACACACACACACACACACACAGACACACACAGACACACACACTTTAACTTTACAACTTCACAACGATATAAAAACAGTGTCGTAATAAAACTGAAGAAATATTAGAAAACGTCTCCAAACCTAAGATCAAAATATGAATATGAAGTGTATTGATCCTAAATGACAGAGATCAGTGACGGTGTCTGATTGACAGGACTCACTCTGACAGCAGCCAGTGCTTGGAGCAGTGACTCTTCCACAGAGGGTTGTGTTTGGACAGTTCGTTCAGCCTCCTGCTGACATAACTGCAGCTGTGGAGGGACACACAGACAGACACAGAGACACACAGAGAGACACACATTAATCTATTTCAATATGTTACTGATCAAACACACAACCAGAGCTGCAGCTGTAGAAACAGGAGCGGTAGTCAAACCAGCCTGGACAGGTTTCCATGTCCTTCCCCAGTAAAGAGCACTGGTTCGTGTCTCTGAACTCTATGATCACGTGAAACCCGCTCAGACCGGAACCTGTTGTTGTGCAGAGCTGTCGGTAGAAACGCGTCTGTAGCAGAGGTCAGGACAAACACACAGGCTACATGCTAAGCTAACGAGCTGCTACACACTGAGTGTTTGTAGCAACATTAGCTTCAGGTCGTTTCCAATGTCCCTTCATCGGTCCCCGGTGTTGTTAGCATTAGCCGTTAGCCCGCAGCTAGCCGGGGGCTGTGCAGCGGAGCAGCGGACTCACTGGATCAGGTCCCGGAAGCTCAGGAAGGACAGGACGTGCAGCAGCGGGTCTGACGGGAGCTCGTCCACCAGCACGACGGGGGACTCGGGGCTGGAGGCGGCCATGGTTACAAAGATCTGCGGCTGCTGCGGCTGCTGCTTCCGCCTTCACCCACCACCTGCTTCTTCTCCTCCGAGCTGCAGCGCCCTCACCTCGCGGCTGCAGCGCCCCCTGCTGCAGGCGGCCCTGCACTGCGGCCCGTCACAGGAGAGGACACGGTGACCTTTGACCTCCTGATCGCTTCATCCAGTGTTTGTATTAGATGTGAGGAAATTCTCCTTTTACTGTTTCTGATTCATCACATTCAGAAGAACAGGAGGTCACAGTGACCTTGACCTTTGACCTTCTTCATCCTCGAGTCCAAGTGACAGCTTGGACCAGATTGGAGAGGATTGTCTTCAGGCTTTCTTCTGATATATATATATATAAACATATATAAGTAAGTGTGCGTGGAGGCCTAGAGAGAAAGGAGGACCCTGTATTGGTCCCACATTGAGGACATGTGAGGTGGGACAGCACTGACGTGTTTCTACATTTTGAGGCCGGTCCCAGGTGTAGGATAGAAACGAGGTAAAGAACAGGTTCCTCTGGTTCTGGAGAGAACAGACGGAAGGTGAGAACTAGATACTGTGGTGGAACCATTGGCAGGAACCAGACCTCATGGAGGTGGTCAGAGAAAAGCAGGAGTCTGCAGGAGGAGTTTCAGTGTGAAGGACCTTGACCTCAGTATCTGTAAAGTACATATTTACTCAGCTGAGTCCCACGGATCAATAGACTCAGAGAGACCTGCACTTTCTTTCCTCTTGTCCTCGTAGCTTCAGCCTCGTCATGTTCTTCACTGTGTGTAGTTTGGACCTGTTAGAGGCTCAGGGCCAACGCTCACATTAAAGTTGTGAGCAGCAGAAACAGGCTGTGACCTTTGACCTTTGAGCGGAGCAGCGTCTGTTTACTCAGAGTTTCAAACAGAGCTAAAGTTCCTGCGGTCAAATCAATCCTCATGACTTCTGTGCGCCGCCGACCTTTCACCTCTGGCGTCACCATCAGGAATCTTCTGGATGTGTAAGAGATAAAAACCTCCAGGTATTTGTCCCCAGTAGGTGGCGCTATGACTGCGAATGTATATAGTCATGGATAATATGTCTTCAATAATATGTTCACTCAAAATACAACCACTTCCTGTTTCCAGGTTCAAGGCCACGCCCCTCAACGATCAATCTATTAATGACTTTTCATCGTGGAGGTTTCCAGATCGTACGAAGTCTCATTAACTATGTGGGAGGAGTTTGTTAACGTACAATGACTAAAAATCGCAAACAAAACTCCTAGCCCTAACCCTGAACTGGGATCAGCGCCTGTTCTTTCAGAATAAAGCCCCTGAACTGGGATCAGTTCCTGTTCTTTCAGAATAAAGCCCCTGAACTGGGACCAGTTCCTGTTCTTTCAGATGAAAGCAGCTGAACTGGGACCAGTGAGCTCAGTGATGAACTGTGATACTGAAGGAAACTTTAAAACATGAGGATTCGACTTGAAGTTCTGCTCACTCGGATTCCTCTGGAGCTTTATTGTGGAGGGACGGCCTGGTTGTATTGAACTTCAGAGTAAACACGTTCAGGACTCAGCATCGTGAGCAACTCATACTTTGACCCTTTGGTCAATACCCCCCCACAGGGACAGTGAGACGGAGACAGGCTGAAGAGGGAGACTGCTGGATCTGGTTCGGACGTTTGGATCATGGTGGAACCATCGAAACCAGCTGCTGTTCTACTGCTGCTCCTGCTGCACAGCTGCCGAGCGGACGATGGTACCAACATGAACTCATCTGTTTATAACTGATTATAACTGATTATAACTGTTTATAACTGTTTATAACTGATTATATCTGATTATAACTGTTAATAACTGTTTACTGGGGCGTTACAATAACTCGAGTTCAGGTAGAAACGCTGGATTATAAAATGGTCATGTCAATAATATACATATATTCACTTTCTACTTTCTATTTTCAAGTAAAAAAAGTGTTGAATGTATTTCTTACTGACCTACGTACTTTAGCTCGAGTACATCTGTGAGGTAGTACTTCTTGTGCATTAGTACACTCTAACTGTACTGTATACATGATAGTTCATGTACTACTACATTCAAATACAGAATTATTAGTACTTTTACTTTTGATACTTTAGTGACATTGTACTGATGATACTTTTTTCAATGCAGGTATTGGACCTTTAATGTGTTATTTTTATAAAACAGTGCAGATACTTTTAGTTTCGTAAAAAAAAGATTATTTCTTCAAATAAAGATCAGATTTTTCTGCAGTTAAATAAACCAAATCAAACTAGCAAATTAAAATGTATCTAAAACTAATTGAGTCTAATCTCATCCGACTTTAACATCTAATCAAAATGTTCTCAAAGCTCTGACGTGTCGTTGTCGTAGTTTTCCTCAACAGCCAGCGAGCGTCGGAGGTTCTGGTCCGGAGCCGACGAGCCAATCAGCTGTTCGAGGAGATGAAACCAGGTAACTCACCTCGTGGGGTCCAAGTGTTGTTATGACGACAGCAGAGGTTACAGGTCGACTTAAAACCTGTTTCGTGTAAATACTGAATCCACAGATTGGATTATATCTAGTATATCTGTGTGGTTGTGTTGAATCTGTGTGGTTGTGTGATTGTGTTGAATCTGTGTGGTTGTGTGATTGTGTAGGGAACCTGGAGAGAGAGTGTGTGGAGGAGGTGTGCGACCATGAAGAGGCCCGAGAGGTGTTCGAACAGACGGAGAAAACAGTACGACTCCACTTTCAATTATCACTCTGTCATCGTCATGGAAACAGGTAGAATAACATTAAGAGCACTTCTCATTCCGTGTCATCTGTTCCCTTCAGGAAAACTTCTGGATGAAGTACCTGGGTGAGTACTGCTACTTCACTGTACTTTGACAGCTACATACATTTACCATCCTTTATTTATATTTACTTTACTTTGAGGTTAGGTCACATTACTTTGACTTCATTCACTTTAACATAATGTATAGTTACATTACAAGAGTTTTCTAAATGTACATGAAGTACTTTTACTGTGGAGATTGAAGTACATGAAGTATAACAATCACTCTGACAAAGATTTGTAACTTTAGTTTACTCAGCTGCTGAAAAACACTGGAACAAAGTCCACAGCTCAAACAGACACAACTCAGAGTACACAAACACCACCTGTCTGTCTGTCTGTCTGTGTGTCTGTCTGTCTGTCTGTCTGTCTGTCTGTCTGTCTCTGTGTGTGTGTGTGTGTGTATAACTGTCTGTGTGTAACTGTCTGTGTGTAACTGTGTGTGTGTGTAACTGTCTGTGTGTGTTCCAGACTGTAAAGGAACTCAGATGACAAGAACACAACAGAACATCGATGTGATCAGACAGTGTGTAGAAGGTAAACACAAACAAAATGAAACTTTAACCTGTTCAAATGTACAAGTACATTGACACTGTGTGTGTGTGTGTGTGTGTGTGTGTGTGTGTGTGTGTGTGTGTGTGTGTGTGTGTGTGTGTGTGTTCAGGTCAGTGTATTTTCAGTAAGGGGTTTAACTATGAAGGAAATGTCAACATCACAAAATCAGGGAGACAATGTCAGTACTGGAGTAGCAACTTCCCACATCCCATCATGAGGTAACCAAGCACAGACCTAAATCAACCAGTCTGTCTGTTGACCTGTCTGTTGACCTGTCTGTTGACCTGTCTGTAGGGAGTTTAACGCCTCGGAGCCGAACAGTAACCTGCAGGAGAACTTCTGTCGAAACCCCGACAGTCGTGCTGAGGGCCCCTGGTGCTTCACCAAGGACCCGACGGTGCAGAAGGAGGCCTGCAGGGTCCCGACATGTGGTGAGTGTCTTCCTCAGTCAGCCGTGAAACGCAGCAACACAGACACGTCTCTTTTGGTGGACGCCCCCCCGGAATCGGGACCCAGCTAATGATCTTGTACGAGCATTAAAGTTCTGACTGAGATGAAGGAATGTCTATTTTCTGTGAAGGTGAGGACTTTGTCCCGTCAACCGTGGCCCCCGAACCGGTCCAAACCGGAGCGTGTCTAAGAAGCTATGGCGTAGACTACGAGGGCGACCTGCACGTGACCCTGGGAGGCCACACCTGTCTGGAGTGGTCCTCGCCGCAGGTCGTGGGACTCAGCCGAGACAAGGACTTCATCCCCGAGGTCACCCTCCAGGGAAACAAGTGCCGTAACCCTGACAACGACCCAGAGGGGCCCTGGTGCTACGTGGAGGTTTCTGGAAATGTGACGGTGGACTTCTGTGACCTGGACCTCTGTGGTAACTACAACGCATCGGTACTAGGGTGGAGCACAGGGGTTACCCACCTCTCACCCGTCTGTCTCTCACCTGTCTGTCTCACCTGTCTGTCTCTCTCACCCATCTGTCTGTCTCACCTGTCTGTCTCTCACCTGTCTGTCTCACCTGTCTGTCTCACCCATCTGTCTCACCCGTCTGTCTGTCTCACCTGTCTGTCTCACCCGTCTCTCTCTCTCACCTGTCTGTCTCTCACTTGTCTGTCTCACCCGTCTGTCTGTCTCACCTGTCTGTCTCACCCGTCTCTCTCTCTCACCTGTCTCTCTCACCCGTCTGTCTCTCTCACCTGTCTGTCTCTCACCTGTCTGTCTCACCTGTCTGTCTCTCTCACCCATCTCTCTCACCCGTCTGTCTGTCTCTCACCTGTCTGTCTCACCCGTCTGTCTGTCTCTCACCTGTCTGTCTGTCTCACCCGTCTGTCTCTCTCTCACCTGTCTCTCCCTCTCTCACCCGTCTGTCTCTCTCTCACCTGTCTGTCTCACCCGTCTCTCTCTCTCTCACCTGTCTGTCTCACCCGTCTCTCTCTCTCTCACCTGTCTGTCTCTCACCCATCTCTCTCACCCGTCTGTCTCTCACCTGTCTGTCCCTCTCTCACCTGTCTCTCCCTCTCTCACCCGTCTGTCTCTCTCTCACCTGTCTGTCTCACCCGTCTGTCTCTCTCTCACCTGTCTGTCTCACCCGTCTCTCTCTCACCTGTCTCTCCCTCTCTCACCTGTCTCTCCCTCTCTCACCCGTCTGTCTCTCTCTCACCTGTCTGTCTCACCCGTCTCTCTCTCTCTCACCTGTCTGTCTCTCACCCGTCTCTCTCACCCGTCTGTCTCTCACCTGTCTGTCCTTCAGAGGACCGACTGCTGAGCCAGCTGGAGACGCCAGCGACTGGTGAGAGAGAACGTTCCGTCTTAGTTCCAAAGAGGAAAAACATTTTCAATCCTCGCACCTTCGGACTGGGAGAAAGTGGTGAGTCCATTCATTGGTCACCTGTTTATCAGCTGGTTAACTAACTGAGCGTCTGATTGGTTCTGTGCTCGGCTCGTCATCACCTCATTGGTTAACTGGGCTGTGTTGCAGAGTGTGGACAGCGCCCCCTGTTTGAGTTGAAGGGGATAAAGGACCAAAAGGAGGAGGAGCTGTTGGAGTCGTACATGGAAAAACGCATCGTTGGGGGCGACAGCGCCCAGGAGGCCTCGGCACCGTGGTAACACACCTGTCCCAAGCTGTCACCATGGTTACCACACTGTAAAACATGGTAATGCTATTTAAAGGTTAAAGGTTCCAACCCGTCCTGTAGGCAGGTGATGCTGTTCAAGCGAAGCCCCCAGGAGCTGCTGTGTGGAGCCAGTCTGATCAGTGACCAGTGGATCCTCACGGCAGCCCACTGCATCCTCTACCCGCCCTGGAACAAGAACTTCACCACCAACGACATCCTGGTCCGCCTCGGGAAACACCACAGAACCATGTAGGACAACTGAACCTTTTCTCTGACATGTCTTCCCATGGACTGACACAAACATCTTCTCAAACCTCCAGATATGAGCGCGGCATTGAGAGGATCGTGCCCATCGATAGGATCATCATCCACCCCAAGTACAACTGGAAGTCGAACCTGAACCGGGACATCGCCTTGCTGCACATGAGACGGCCCGTCACATTCACAGACAAGATCTCCCCCATCTGCCTGCCCAACAAGAAGGTCGCCATAGAGTAAGACAAACTGGCTTTACTGGGAAAACCCAACTTCCACAAGTTGTGTCAAAGGGCACGGCCTGATATTCAGTCACATGATTCCACGAGCTGCTGTCCGAACACGTCTGAAGGTCAAAGGTTATCTGGAAAGTCTGCTGACATGAGGAATTGTCCCAATGGGAGAAAGTCTGTGTTCATGTTGTTGCACTTCGTAGTTTGGTGAAAACCCAACACCCCCTCAGACGGACTTTAGAGGACAGGAACACTTCCCTTTGGACGTGGTCGGATGTAGCTCGTTCCTTCGTGGGACACCGAGAGTTCGTGTTTTAATCTGAACGTTGTTTTTCAGTCTGCTGTCCGAGGGCTATAAGGGCCGAGTGACCGGCTGGGGGAACCTGAGGGAATCCTGGAAACCATCGTCCAGAAGCCTCCCCGGCGTCCTCCAGCAGATCCATCTACCGATCGTGGACCAGGACATCTGCATGAGCTCCACAAGCGTCAGGATCACAGACAACATGTTCTGTGCTGGTAACTCTTCTTCCTCATCTGTTCCTGAACTCTTCAGTACTGATTTCACATTTGGAACTTTAATATCAAAACACAGTTTCCTCAATCACAAAAGTGAATCCATCATTAAACTTTCCAATAAAACTATATACAACACTTTTATAATTTTGAATGCAGGAAATGTCAATGTATTGATTAATTTAAGTATTAATACTTTAAAGGAGTCTTCGTGTAGCGCCACCATCAGGTCAACGTTTTGCTGTTGAACAGTAAAGTGTGTGTTGCAGGTTTTAAACCCGAGGACGCTGAGCGAGGCGACGCCTGTGAGGGAGACAGCGGTGGACCGTTTGTGATGAAGGTTTGATTCCCAATACTGAATCTGTTTAATATCTTCAACATGGAAGAACTGGTTTATAAGACATTTAAGTTTATTCTAAATTACATAGATACAGATGATATGATTCCAGCTGAGTTTAACTCTGTTAATAAAACCACTGGGATCTGATTTAGAAACCAGTTCTTCACTGTTAATAGAAACAGGAGCAATTCAAGTCCCTATTTCTACTATTGATTCACCTGATTGATGAATTATTGGTCCGTGAAATGTCCAACAAGTGATGAAACAATAAACCTAGATGACAACAGTGCACATTTCTGAAAGGTTTGGTTTTATCGGTGGATTAGAACAGAACAGTCGCAGCAGTTTGTGACGAGTCGATGATTTAAAGATCAACTGACGGTCTGTGTTTCCCCGGGCAGTACCCGTCGGAGAACCGCTGGTACCAGATGGGCATCGTGTCGTGGGGCGAGGGCTGCGACCGAGACGGAAAGTACGGCTTCTACACTCACCTGTTCAGGCTGAGCAGGTGGATCAAGAAAACCATCGAGAGTACAGGCTGAGCAGGGGAACCATCAGGGGGGGGGGGGGAGTCGACTAACACACTTCCTGTTCTCACCATGCTTAATAAAGCTCACTTCCTGTCTATGACACTCGCCTCTGGTCTGAATACAAAACCTGTAAAAATATGTGGATATTTAACATCACACAGAATCTCCATGGCAACACAAACAGTAACAATCAGTTCCTACTGAGAAATACCAGAAAATAACATTTTACATTTGTAGTTTCAAGTTGGAGGAAGAAGACAAACTGTCAATCAATCAATAATCAATAGTTCAGCTCAGATACAAAGGGAATACATCTTCATTAATGTTGATGTGGAGCAGATGAAGTTTTTATCATTTTAATTCACAATGATTCACTTGTTTTCATCACTTTGTAAATGATAAAAACTGTATTTAGGATCATGTACAGACAGCAGGGGGCGTGTTTGAGTCGTGGTCGCTGGGCTCCGCCTCCACGTGTGCGGCGGCGGCGCTGTGTGTGAGCAGGTGGCGGCTCAGGTGAGTTTTGCGCGTGTAGCTCTTGGCGCAGTAGACGCAGGCGTAGGGTCGAACGCTGCTGTGAGACAACATGTGTTTCTTCAGGTCGAACTTCCTCCTCAGACATTTACCACAATCTGGACACGAGAACGGCTTCTCTCCTACACAACAGACACACACAGAGATACACACAAAGAACATGACACACACGAGGCACAGACACAATACACACGTACACATGACACAAACACAACAGAATCACACACAAATCAGATTTAACAGAGGTAATGGATACACAATAAAAACAATAGATACAACTCAAACGTGTGTGTCTGCCAGATATAGTTACACATAAAGTTGTGTTTCGTACCTGTGTGTATTCTCCGGTGTTCGGTCAGGTGACAGGAAATGGAGAACGCCTTCCCACAGTCCTGGCAGACGTATGGTCGTTCTCCCGTGTGCGTCCTCATGTGTTTCTGCAGGTCGCCCCCGGACGGCCAGCCCTTACCACACACCTTGCACACGTACGGGCGCTCCCCGGTGTGCCGCCGCACGTGCACGTTGAGGCCGGCGAGCGCAGTGAAGTCTTTGGGGCAGTAGGGGCAGCGGTAGGGCCGCTCGCCGGTGTGCGTCCTGAGGTGACCCTCCAGCCCGTCCCGCGTCTTGAAGCGCTTGCCGCACTGCGGACACAGGAAGCGGCTCTCGCTGCTGTGGCTCGCCCGGTGAGACTGGAGGCCGGTGAGCGAGCTGTACGTCTTACTGCACTGGTCACACTGGTAGGAGCGGAACGTGTGCGTGCGCTGGTGGATACGAAGCTCAGTCACACCTGGATCACATGACCAACATCAGCATCAGGAGTCCAGGAAGTGACGGAGCAGCGTTGGACAACATTGATTAGAAATGATTGTGTCATTGATCGGTGCTGACGACCGGGTTCTGTCGTTACCAAAGCTCAGTAGAAAGAAAGTTTTACCTGAGAAGCTCAGCTCACAGAAGCGGCAGCTGTAGCGCGGGTTGGCGCCCTCCACCGAGTGAGTCTGCAGGTGGCGCAGCAGCAGCGTCTGCGAGCTGAACGTCTGCTCGCACACCGTGCACGTGAGGTCGGGCAGCCGGTGCTGCAGCCGGTGGGCGTCTCGCTCCTTCGGCGACTCAAACACTTTGTCGCAGCGGCTGCAGGTGAAGCCTCCCTGGTGCAGGTGAGTCTGCTTGTGATTGGTCAGGCTGGACAGGTGGTGGAACTCCTTGTCGCACTGACCACACTGGTACACGGGTCGCGCCCGGTGGCTGCGCTGGTGCGACAGCAGCTCGGCTTTGGTTATGAAAACGGCGTTACACTGGAAGCAGGAGAGGGTCCTGGTGGGGCGGGGCTCTGGGAGGCGGGGCTCAGCGGGGCAAGGCTCCTCGTCACGAACGCCCGGTGGATCCGGCAGGTTCACGACTCCCGCCGTGGTTAAGGTGGCGCCGCAGGACTTGTTGGTGCGCAGGTGACGGATCACCTGTGGACAGACGCTACAATGAGGACAGAGCGTGTGCGACAGCGCCCTCTAGTGTCAGAACGGAGAACACTCACCTGAGAACGGTAGATGAAACACTTGCTGCACTGAGGACACTTGTGAGCCACACGCTGAGAATTATGGGAAATGCTGTACAGAGTATTGGCTGTGACCTCGGAGCACGACTGATCTGATTGGTCGACTGTGGAGAAAGGCAGGAGCTCATGATATAAACTGGTCTGTGTGTGTGTGTGTGTGTGTGTGTGTGTGCGTTTTACCTGTGTCTTCTGATTGGTCGGCAGAGTTTCCAGGTGAGTCCTTTAACCTGCAGAAACATGTCACATGATTAGTTCATAATCAGAAACGAGCTGAACATGACCATGTGTGTGAGAGATAAACGGCGTCTGACCCGTCCACCTGCAGCATCACGGGTGTTTCGGAGCATTCCTCGCCACCCGCCGCTTCCTGCTCCACTGGCTCCA
Organism: Hippoglossus hippoglossus; assembly: GCF_009819705.1. Lineage (NCBI taxonomy): Eukaryota > Metazoa > Chordata > Actinopteri > Pleuronectiformes > Pleuronectidae > Hippoglossus > Hippoglossus hippoglossus. The sequence goes on along the minus strand of NC_047152.1, from coordinate 10,809,184 downwards.
CGGTCCGACCAATCACGGCCTCCTCCACTTCCTCCTGCTCGTCCTCCGTCATGACCACCACCTCCACCTTCACCAGCTCCGCGTCCAGCTGCGAACAGCCGACCGCACCGGTGACGGCGTGCGACTGTTCTTGAGTGTCAGCAGGCGGTGGCTCACGATTGGTCAGTTTGGTGAAGAGTGGGTGGGACCAGGCGGAGAGAAGAATCCTCTCTGAGTCTCGACTCACTGAGGAAAAACAACGTCAACATTAAAAACAGTTGAAGTCACGTGACCCGAACCAGGAAGTGACTTCGTACCTGTGGTGGTGGCTCGGCCCAGAGAACAGCTCTGATTGGTCAGCAGCTTCCTCAGATCTTCACGCTGCGCCTCCTGCAGACAGCCCTCCACACCAGCAGGGGCAGCATCGAGCCAGGAAGCAGACTGAGACACAGACATGTATTTATGTTCATCTCCTTGTTTTTGTAACGAAACACAAAAACTCTTCCTGGGTCAACAATAAATGTTCGATGTCTGAGAATTAAACCTTGCGGAGCCTCAGAAATTCAGTGTGTGGGGGGGGTGGTGGGGTGGGGTCACCTGCTTGAAGTCGGGCACAGGAAACATCTGCTCTATCCTGGAGAGGAAGTCGGACACAAGGGACTGGAGGGCGGAGTCAAAACTCTGGTTAAACACTTCCTGAAACAGACGGAGAGACGGTCACTTCTGGAGCTTGTGACCCCCCCACTGTCACATGTCACATGTTTCTGTGATGATGTCAATCGACCTGATGACGTCACTGATCTGTTGTCATCAGCTCAGGGGTCACATGACCAATAAAACCATCATTTACACTACCTTATCTAACGCAGACGTTCGTTTTGTGCTGTTTTGCTCACTGACCTGCAGGAGGCGCTGTCTGTCTGCAGGGCTCTGTGTCACTTTGTCAGTCAGCGTGAACAGAGCCGAGCACCAGTCGTCCGCCTCGTGGTCCTGCCGCTGAGACACAAGACAAACACACCGTCACCACGACAGCTGGGTTTCCAACATCTGGAGGACACATCCTCCGTTTCCCAGAATGCACTGCAGTCTGGTCACACGTCAAACATGAGTTCAAGTTGCAACGATTAGTCGTTCGACAGCTGAACTTCCTCTCTTACCGTTGCCTGGGAGACGGGGCGGATCCTGTCCAGGTGAGTGTGCACGTCCTCAGAGTCAGAGAGGGTCACCTGCAGGTAAACAGGAAGTAGAGGGGGTGTCAGTCAGCATCTGCATCCACACATCACTGTTGCTATGGTTACGCCTGGCGTCCACACACACCTTGGCCCTCAGAGCCGCCAGCAGCAGGCTCCTCTGTCTGTCCGTCAGCAGCTGTGGCACCGCCTCGGTCACCATGGAAACGAAGTCCTCCAGCATCCCGTAGTGCTTCACGCTCTGATGCTGAGCGACCTGCCACATGGCCGCCGTCAGCAGGCGGAGGGGGGGGACGAGGAGCCGCAGGGAGGACAGGGGGAGAGGGGAGGCTGGGGGGGGGAGGGGGGGGGGACACTCAGTCGTGAACACTGGTTCAATTCAATAACACAAAGTCATATGTTTAACATGAACAATTCAATCACATAAACACTTTTCTATGTCATGATTGTTGTGTTAATATTAGTGAGAATATTTCAGAATAAACCAGAAAGTTAGTAATTCTCCACATGGAGTTTGGCTGAAGTTCAAACATCAGTAAACACTAGAGAACGAGCTCTAACTAACTGAACCAGGTGTGAATGAGACCAGCTTGTGAGGCTCCGTGAGGAGACGTCAGGTTGTCAGGTTGTCAGGTTGTCATGTTGTCAGGTTGTCATGTTGTCATGTTGTCAGGTTGTCATGTTGCCAGGTTGTCATGTTGTCAGGTTGTCAGGTTGTCATGTTGTCATGTTGCCATGTTGCCAGGTTGTCAGGTTGCCATGTTGTCATGTTGTCAGGTTGTCATGTTGTCAGGTTGTCATGTTGTCAGGTTGTCATGTTGCCAGGTTGTCATGTTGTCATGTTGTCAGGTTGTCATGTTGTCATGTTGTCAGGTTGTCAGGTTGTCATGTTGTCAGGTTGTCAGGTTGTCATGTTGCCAGGTTGTCATGTTGTCATGTTGTCAGGTTGTCATGTTGTCATGTTGCCATGTTGCCATGTTGCCAGGTTGTCAGGTTGTCATGTTGTCAGGTTGTCATGTTGTCAGGTTGTCAGGTTGTCAGGTTGCCATGTTGTCAGGTTGTCATGTTGTCAGGTTGTCATGTTGTCAGGTTGTCAGGTTGTCATGTTGTCATGTTGTCAGGTTGTCATGTTGTCATGTTGTCAGGTTGTCAGGTTGTCATGTTGTCAGGTTGTCATGTTGCCAGGTTGTCATGTTGTCATGTTGCGATGTTGTCAGGTTGTCATGTTGTCAGGTTGTCATGTTGTCATGTTGTCAGGTTGTCATGTTGTCAGGTTGTCATGTTGCCATGTTGTCAGGTTGTCATGTTGCGATGTTGTCAGGTTGTCATGTTGTCAGGTTGTCAGGTTGTCAGGTTGTCATGTTGTCATGTTGCCAGGTTGCCATGTTGTCAGGTTGTCAGGTTGTCATGTTGTCAGGTTGTCAGGTTGTCAGGTTGTCAGGTTGTCATGTTGTCAGGTTGTCAGGTTGTCATGTTGTCAGGTTGTCAGGTTGTCAGGTTGTCATGTTGTCATGTTGTCAGGTTGTCATGTTGTCAGGTTGTCAGGTTGTCATGTTGTCAGGTTGTCATGTTGTCAGGTTGTCATGTTGTCAGGTTGTCATGTTGTCAGGTTGTCAGGTTGTCATGTTGTCATGTTGTCAGGTTGTCAGGTTGTCATGTTGTCATGTTGTCAGGTTGTCAGGTTGTCAGGTTGTCAGGTTGTCAGGTTGTCATGTTGTCAGGTTGTCATGTTGTCAGGTTGTCATGTTGTCAGGTTGTCATGTTGTCAGGTTGTCAGGTTGTCATGTTGTCAGGTTGTCAGGTTGTCAGGTTGTCATGTTGTCAGGTTGTCAGGTTGTCATGTTGTCAGGTTGTCATGTTGTCAGGTTGTCAGGTTGTCAGGTTGTCATGTTGTCAGGTTGTCAGGTTGTCATGTTGTCAGGTTGTCATGTTGTCATGTTGTCAGGTTGTCATGTTGTCAGGTTGTCAGGTTGTCAGGTTGTCATGTTGTCATGTTGTCATGTTGTCAGGTTGTCATGTTGTCAGGTTGTCATGTTGTCATGTTGTCATGTTGTCAGGTTGTCATGTTGTCAGGTTGTCATGTTGTCAGGTTGTCAGGTTGTCATGTTGTCAGGTTGTCAGGTTGCCATGTTGTCAGGTTGTCATGTTGTCATGTTGTCAGGTTGTCATGTTGTCATGTTGTCAGGTTGTCATGTTGTCAGGTTGTCAGGTTGTCAGGTTGTCATGTTGTCAGGTTGTCAGGTTGCCATGTTGTCAGGTTGTCATGTTGTCAGGTTGTCAGGTTGTCATGTTGTCAGGTTGTCATGTTGTCAGGTTGTCATGTTGTCATGTTGTCATGTTGTCAGGTTGTCATGTTGTCAGGTTGTCATGTTGTCAGGTTGTCAGGTTGTCAGGTTGCCATGTTGTCAGGTTGTCAGGTTGTCATGTTGTCAGGTTGTCAGGTTGTCATGTTGTGTGTCTGGACACTGAGCAAAGAGCAGGAAACAAACTGGATCTGACACATGATGAACTACACTCGGTCTATAATCCAGGATCTGTCTGGTCCATCAGCAACATTTCATTTAATCCTGTGTTTAAAATGTGACGTTGAATGAACTTTGATGGATGGATGAATATAATCATTGAGTTTTATTAAATATATATTAACTTTTATCTCTTTAAAGCCAACAGGAGACAGTGAAAACAGTTCACTTACACAACACAACGTTGCGTTTTATGATTCTTTTACGTACAATAATCACTTATATGTGCCAAATATAAGCCGAAGTAATAAGTAAGTATAGCCGAGTTATTACAGCTGTAGTATTATATATTCTACTGAGTATTTACTCTTCTTTGAACCAAAGTAAATGTAAACTGTGACAGTTCTGAACGGAGTCTGGTTGGTATCGGTCCTGCTAGCTAGCTAGCTAGCTAACGTTAGCTGCTAACAGCTGCTGAGGGAAACAGGTAGTGATGAATAAACACGAACAGGATTTACCCATAATGCTCCTGGCGAAGTTCACCTGCTCTTCACCTGTCTGGAGCTCGGGTTAGCACCGCTAGCTCCGCTAGCTCCGTTAGCACCGCTAGCACCGACAGCTAACGGCTAGCGCTGTTTACCATGGAGCCAAGCTAACACACCGGAAGCTAAACCACGGGAGAGAGAAACACTTCCGCTTTCCAGACAGAAGGAGAGAGAGATAAATATACTCTTATAATTACTTATTATTGGTCAGGAGTTACTACCGAAGGTAAAACAATACTCAGAGTATTTCCACTACAAGGTTATCAAGGTTTTTAATCATGTAGCTGTAGTAAATCAAATCAACCACCAGATGGAGACAAACAACCATCTCTGATTCTGCACTGATGCAGAAGTTTAATGTGCAGAAGAACTCATTATTATTATTAACATTATTACTAATACTACTACTCATAAGTATTATTATCATGATATCAGTTCAGTGTTTTTTAGTTTTGACAAGATGTGAACAAACTGTAAAGTGAAAATGTCAGATGAGTTTATCACATTGTTTGGTTTGTCAAATATCGAAGCATCACTTTTATAATACATAAACAATATATATGTGATAAGTAGGTTTTTATTGACAATTTCAAATTGTATTATAGTTGTTGTTGTGTACTCTGGTTTCTTCCCACATCCAAACACATCCATGGAATTGGAAGTTGGAAATTCCCCACAAATCTAAATGTCTTCCTCCAGGAGCTGAAATGTCCCCAGTGAAGATCAGCTCCTGAGTCGTCTCCCTGTGACTGTCCCCTGGAGCCTGAGCAGCCTCACTCGTCCCCTGGTTGGACACAGATAATCTGCAGGTGTAATCCCTCTCCTCCTCCTTCTGGGAAACCGGATTAACTTTGTGAGCACAGCACAGAACCAGCCAGAAACACGACGAGCAAACAGCAACTAGAGCAGCCAGAGCAGCCAGAGCAGCCAGTGGACGAGTGGACGAGCTGGTCTGGGAAACTTGATTTCTCCTTGTCTGGATCCACCGGGAGCAGAGAGACCGACAGTCAGGATTTGTTGCTCCGTTAATCCATCACTTCTTCATCCACCTCCTCCTCCTCCTCTTCCTCTCTGTCTGTCGGCCAACTGTGAACCATCCGAGCTGCTGTAACGACCCAGCGACTCCCGATGTTTTTATTTAACCTGCGTAAACCATCGGTTTCAGTTACGTTATTTAGCCTCGTTCCAAATGAACCTTGTTTTTTATCCTGTATAATTTAACTTGATTAAATCTTAGCCTTGCTTCTTCCATAGCATGGTAGCTAGCTTAGTTTTCATTTAGGGTGGATCTAATCTTTTAGCCTGGCATGGCTCGGCATGCTAATCAAGCTATCTGTCGAACCGCTCTAATATAGCCTGGTTGCAAGTTGTTCTAGTTTTAAACTTAGCTTGACATTACCTTAGCGTGGTTAGAAATAAACCTGCGTTGCCTAGTTTAGCCTGACTATAAATTAGCCTAAATGAAACTAGTTTGGCGGTAATTTAGCATAGTTGGTAGTGAATGAGGCTAGAAGTAAATTAGCCTGGTTGTAATCCAGCTAAATTAGCCTAGTCTGGCTTTATCTTTAGCAGCTAATTGAACTTTTAAAATAAGCTTCAATGGATCCAGACACAGAAGAAGTTGAGGTGTTTTCAGGCACAGAAGTCCCGACTCCTCTGAAACCAGAGGAGGAGAAGGAGGAGAAGGAGCAGAAGGAGGAAGAGGACGTGGAAGAAGACGCCCGGATCTTCAATGCCTGGATGCAGAGGTACAGAGGAGGGAAGCAGCAGGAGAAGACCAGAGAGGAGCAAGAGGAGGATGTGGAGTCCGAAGGAGGAAGGACTGAAAGCAGGAGCAGTTTGGAGCCGTTGGTCGGAATGAGGCTCGACCGCCGGGCGTCGCTGCCGTGTCCGGTAAGAGAAGCTAGCGTCGAGACGTCTCCTCGAGACGTCTCCTCGAGATGTCTCCTCGAGACGTCTCCTCGAATGCATCGAGAGGGTTTTGTTGTATTGACTCATCAGAAACTGGTCGTGGACAAAAGATTTGACCACAAACTGATTCATTTACAGTTTTTTTCTTATTATCGTAGCATTTCAGGCACATTCCCATTAAAGGTTCTTTACAAGGTTCAAACTTTATCGTGTGAGAAAGATCACGTTACACAATCAACACGTGCAAAGATAGTTTGACCCCCATAACTCCCACATGATGGACTGATGCCCCCTAGTGGCCGTCAGACCTGTCTGCAGATGACAGACGTTTGATTTTGGAGTCAGCATCTTTGTGTCGAGCAGCAGGTGAAGGATCATGAGAACCAGCAGCTGACATGCGACTCAAACTGGTGGAGTCACTGGTTGGTTTCATTCTAACAACTCGTATATGTTATAAATGGTTTCCAGGACAACGGCCACCTTCTTGTTGTGGATCTCTTCAACTCGAACCTTTTTAAACAAGGAGTCTGACACTGGATGTTCACAGCGTTTCTTTCCTTCTTCCTCATCTGTCACCAAACATCTCCAGCAGCCACTTCAGGCTTCAGGCTTCAGAGCGACTCCACGTCCATTTTTAGAAACCAGAGTCCGGCTTCACAGCTCGGTTCCTCGGTTCCTCTGATGTGGTTCAAGAGAAGAAACTAATGAGGATTTAAAATGTATTTTTGCTTGTTGTGATGGGATGAAGTGATTTAACCTGATCAACTCTCCCTGATGAATCAAAGCATGTGTGGATTTAACATCTTCTATATTTGGTTCCTCAGGAGGCGGCGACCAGTTAAACCTGTTAACTGGTTAACTCTCTCTCTCCCTGTCCAGGCCACTCTCTCGGCCATGCAGCTGTCTCGTCTCCACTCGTCCACTCAGGCTCCGGTGACGGCGAGAGTCCTTCTGCGTCGCACCTCCTCCCGCCGCCTCCTGCCCTCGCAGCAAGAAGCCCCCACCCCCGCCCCCGAGAGGAGACCCTCCCTCATACCCACAATCCCAGAGGCCATCGCGCCCGAGAGGAGGGGCCAGTTCAGGAGACGCAATGTCATGTCGCTGGTGGGTGAGAGGACCGATGTCAAAGGTCACCAGCGTTCGTTTGTGACACTAAAGTGTGTGTGTGTGTGTGTGTGTGTGTGTGTTACAGAGCGATGCAGACAGTGTGTGTCTGATCTGTCACAACGACTTACATGGAGGAAGTGGTGGAACCAGAGAGCTGCAGTGTACACACACCTTCCACAAAGAGGTGACACACACACACAGTCTCACACACAGTCTCACACACAGTCTCACACAGACACACACACAGTCTCACACACAGTCACCCCCCCCCTGACCCCCTCTCTCTCTGCAGTGCATCGAGGAGCGTCTGTGGAGGAAGCAGTCGTGTCCCACGTGTCACGTTCAGGTGTCGATGCCTCAGCCCGTCTACTGGAGCTCCACCCGGGTCAAAGTCCCGTAAGAGGACGTCAGTAAACTCCCAGCATGCATCCAGATGTGGGCCGTGTCACTCCTGAGCTCCAGCTGTGGACGGTGACCTCAGTGTAGTCCTCTACATGTCCCCCAGGGGACTAGGACATCGCCGTAGTTGTCTGCACCTCAACCAGGAGAGGACGGTGACATCATCAGCTCATAAAACTGTGAGAGACACATGTCAGGTAGATCAATATATCAAAACTATATAACTATAAATAATCAGCTGATCTACTTCTCTACAAAGTGTGTAACACGTACGTGCACTAACATTAGATAACTTCATACGTGACCAATTATTATACTAACGTGCAACCACAGAATCCTCACCTGTGTGTGTGTGTGTGTGTGTGTGTGTGTGTGAGAGGGAAATTGTGAATTTCACCTGCGACCCTGGCTCTGACCTCTAGGGGGCAGCAGCATTATTATTAACAAAATGTGAATAAAATCTGATCAGTAATAAAATGAAGTTTGTTTCAGAAACTGTGTGAATTGTTGTTTCTCTGAGATTTGATTAGTTTGAGTTACTTTGTGTAGTTTTAACTTTAATAATAATAATATTATTATTATTTCTCCACTTGCGAATTGAAAGAGTTTTGAGATAATGAACATTTTGATTTGGTTTCATACAAATAAAACTGAAATGAATTGAACTGTGTTTCTTTCTATTTAGTTTGTTAATAAAATCCGATTGAAGGAATCAACATTTTCTGTATTTACTGAAGATCCTTCACGACGTTTTGGATAAAACACAGTCGGTCAGATTTCTGCTTCGTGAACTTCAGACGTGTGAAAAGTTAAAGATGATTGAAATGATCTTCAACACGACTGTTACCTGCTGCTCATGTTGAATTCAGTATTTGTGTGAAGACAGTTTTTAATAATCATTTGCTGATGTTTTTACTTGAACCTGTGACGTTAGAGACGTGAACCACAGCCGTCGACTTCAATAAAAAACATTTGTTGTATTTATAGGAAACTGTTTTTCTCTGATTTATCTTTGGATCTAAAATCACAGGAAAACTTTAAATTGCTGTTTCTGAAATTTTACTTTGTTTATAATTGAAGATTTATTGTATTCCTCATTTGACTCTGGAACCAGTGAAAGTTGAATTGTTTGGGGATAAATGAATTAAATCTTAAAATTGTTGCAGATAATTTTTCTGTCTTACAAACACAAGGACGCCTGTGAAGCTGAAACATGATTCGCCTCCTGTCATCAGCCCCGACCTTGATCCCGCCTCTCTAACCCCGCCGTGATCACACAACCAATCACCTCGCTGACCTTGCAAACCGCGGCCGTCACTGGCCCCCGCCCCCACGTCACTCATCACATACGAGTGACACGCATGAACAAATCAAACACACTCATGATCGCTCACAACTGCTGCTCTTATTGCCTTTCCCAGAATCCCTCTGTCCCCTCACACACGACTGAGGCATGTTGGCTTTGACCTTTGACCCCTGAACGACCTCCTCTGACGCTCGTCTGAACCATCAAACGTAGAAAATGAAGAATTTGATCTGACGAGAATAAAACCAACGACAACAAACTGAAGTCGAAGTCGGGTCAAGTGGTTCCGTGTTTGTCGTGAATTAACGAGACTCGGATTCGAAGTCTCGCCCCCGGAGACGGAGACAAGGAGCCGGGACACGATCTCGCCGTCCATCCTGCTTTGATTGGACACAGAAGACGAGGCGGCGATCGGGAGGAGGCCGGAGTCTGAGCGCTGAATGATGAAGACGATTATGTTTCCAGAGTTTCACATGGCGAGCTGGAATTCATGTCCAGCCTTAATAGTGCTCGTTTTCTGCCTTGTTCACTCCATTAGCGGCGAGCAGGGGGCCTGAGTGCCGGGCCCGCCGCTAATTACGGCATGAGGGATGATCGGCGAGGGCTCATTACCGGCGGAGCGGGCGAAACATACTGTCTCTCTCCTGGATAATGATGTTGGATCCGTGGAGAGGGGAGGCCAGCGCTCGCCGCTCCATCAAACGTCTGAATGTCCAGGGGTTAACGTGGCTGTTGACTTCTGCGTCTGAAGCGCTTTCGCTCGGAATCAAAAACCGCCGCGGCCTCATTAGCATGAAGCAGGTTTATAACTTCACGATCTCAGATCCCAGGATTCTTCTTCTTCTTCTTCTCTTCAAAACCTTCAGATAAAACCCGATTCATCGGCGCCGCGAGAAACGATCAGATTCATCAAAGACGGAAAAATATAAGACGAAAAACAAGTCGAGTCATCAAACTTCACGTCAACGGATATTTAAAATCTGTTTAAAGGAAGAAACACGACTTCACTCTGAAGACAAACCGACGACAGGGTTAGGGTTACTCCCATGAGTCTTAGGGACAAAAACACAACTCCACAGATCTACCGTGATATTATATAATTCTCTTCTTGTAACAAAGTCACAACATCCTGAGTGTGGATCAATCCGCTGCTGGAAATAGTCCCCAACAAATGCACTGGTTCCTCCTGAGGTTATCTTCACACGTCAACTCAACCGAACAGCTAACGGCCAGCGATTGGTTAGTTTGGTCCCGTCTGCCAACATGGAGGAGGAGGGTCTATGACACAAGCCACCAGGGGGAGATGGAGATGGTTTGGCTTCAGATTTGGGAGCCGTCACGTCGTCCATCTTTATTTACAGTGTGTTATGAATTATTAGACGGATCCACATTAGATTTCTTCCTTTATATCTGTAACAATATACAAGTCTAATAGATCTAGTTCCACTAGTAGATACTAACATACAGTGACAGTAAAGTTTAGCTGCTGAGGTGAAGAAGGAACTGAGGAAACTTCCTGTTCGTTCTCGATGAGGCAGAAAACCCAGAGTCGTGTCTGACAGGAGCTTTAAACAGGACAAATGTGATTTCAGTGACGAGACAGAAGAAGAAACTCGTCAGGTCCCAGAACGACGGTGAAACGGGTCAAAGGAAACTGATGAAGGTAATAAAGGCAAGTGACGACGCAGCCGGAGGAAAGTGAGACGTGAGAAAACTTTCTACAGACAAGGCGTTCATTCATGTGAAGCGTCTCGGGCGGCGGCGCTCTCGCTCGCCTCGTTCCCGCGCTGTCGAGCCTTCATGTTGCTAATGGAAGCCGACACCGTTCACCCAGAGGAACCGGCACGTCGAGGCGGCTCTAACCCAATTGTAGCCGCCGTCTCCTTGCATCCTGTGTGGGTGATTGTACCAGCAGTGATTCAGGCTGTAATAATGAAATAACTCCTTTAGCGTCTGTGTGGGAGACAACGTGAACATCTCGCCAGATCTAATTAGCTCGTCTGAAGCTCGCCGTCTGATTCCCCCTCCACCGTCTGGAGCGCTGAACTCGTGTCTGTCCCGGCCCAGGACGTCTCTCATTCCCCGGGTTAGCCGCGGCGGAGAGCGTGTATTTACCTGCGTGTCTTTATGGAGCGAGGTCAGAGGTCAGGCCGAGAGGCCTCTCATGTTGTTGGCCTAAAGAGGGGGGGGGGGCTGCTGTGTGCAGTAATGACAGTGATTCCAGCTGCAGGAACATCTGCTGCGAGCCGAGCAGCAGAAAGTGACACATTTTAAACACTCAATTATCTGACCTGGTTTCTACGGAGACGACTCACGAGCAGCTGGACGCAATATTTCACTGATTTCTGTTCCAACACGTGAAGCTCAAAACTTTGTGCTTCACTTTCATTCAGCTGAACACGACCACATCCTACAAACATGTTAAAATATATATCAGATCAATGTGGATCATTGATTCAAGTCTTTTAATATAAAAACCTTCTCTTGTTCCAGCTTCTTCACCGTGAAGATTCCATCTGGTTTCAATGATTTAAGATCTTTGAGTTTTCAGTCTGAAGCTAAACTTCAGGTGTGAACGGTTCCTCGCAGCAGGAGGAGTCAAGGTTAAAGCAGAGTTTAAAAAAGACTAACTTCTCTTTTACTTCATGTTTTCATGTCAAACAGTGAAATGTGTTAGATTTGTTATGAGACGTTTTGCTGCTGCTGATCTGAACATTATTTAAAACCTAGTATTAGTCCATCTGAGCTTTTAGAACAGAACAGTTGTGTGTAGCTTGCTTCCCCCCAGATGTGGAGACAGATCACAGCTGGACTCTCAGAGCTTCGTCTCTCTCATCTGAATGTTCAGGTCCAGCTCAGACGACACGTTTCCCCAAAGTCCCTCAACAATCACCGAACCCTCGACGTCCTCAAACGGAGACGGAGGAAATGTCTGAGCAGCACATTTTTCATTCTTTCCACGTTTAGCAGAGTGTTTTTATTGGCCTCCAGGGGGCGCTGGTGGTGATTTGACTGCATTAGGATCCTCATCCTAAACTGATCTTTTATTTAGAAGATTTTCACTCTTACGTCGCACACGAGCAATAATTTACATTTCATGAGAATCAATGTTAAAACGATTCTGTAAAAGTCGAGCTGCAGATTTGAGGACTTGAAATAAACCACTTCCCTCGTGTTGTTCATTTTATCACGTGAACAATAAAGACGGCTCAAAGTTTTGTCAGGTTACAGTAATTTTAACGACTCTGTATTTCTCCAGTCACATGATCATTGGGTTTTATGAATTCACTGAAATACAAATAAAAACGAGTGCATCAGAAATGTGTCCTCGAATCAGGAGGAACGTCCCCGTAAACCACGTCTGGACACAGACTGTTCTCAGAGAACCCGTCTGTGGACAGAGTCAGAGGACAGGGACAGGGACAGAGTCAGAGTCCTGGACAGAGACACAGTCAGAGACAGAGACAGAGTCACAGTCAGAGTCAGAGAACAGAGTCAGAGTCAGAGGACAGAGTCAGAGTCCTGGACAGAGACACAGTCCTGTAAACCATCATGTCTTTAAAGAGAAGCAGGACTTTGAAGCTTTGGCCGAGCGTCTGAGTTTAGTTTCCATTTCCTGTGAATTTCAGCGACTAACTCCACAAACAACGAGTCGTCCAGTGGATTTTTTCACTGGTTCAAACAGAATCTGATTATCGGACTCGATAGGAAGATTAAATGACTTGTTGGGACGAAGGTTTTCCGCAGAGTGATCGATCCGCTCGCTGCTCTGCTGCCAGAACATACTTAAGAAACTCAATCCCATCAGCCGTCCTCCCTCACTGGATCAGGGGCCAATCAATCGAGTCCCTTTCAGCTCCGATAATCAAAAATCCAATCGCTGCTCTAAATGTTAATTGATCGGAGCTTTGGGACAAAAGCAGCTCGGTCTGGTGTTTGGAGCAGGAACAAGTTCTGAAATATCTGAGCCTCTTTTCTCTGAGGTCATAAATTAATATTTGACTTCACAACGTCTGGAAAAAGTTATGAATAGATCTGAATAGTTTTGTCAAGATTTAAGGTTTAAATCTTCCTCCTCTGATGTTTCAAATGTCTGTTTGTGCGTGTGTCTGCAGGGGGCGCTGTGTTGCTCGTTTCACTTCAGCTGATTCAGCAGTTTGTCTCCGAGCAGCTGTTTGGTTTCTGAATGAAACGACGGAGTTTCACGTCAGTTAACGTTTCGCAGCCACGTTCACGCGTCTGACGATGAGTCACCACAGAGATGCAAGATGGCGGACAGAAAAACACGTCTAAAAGGTGAGGAACATGTAAACGTGTCCGAGCCGTGACCCCGGGCGACGTCTCGGGGTCACATGACGCACGTTTCTCAGACTCAGGAAGCGGTTCTGAAACATCACATGTTTTCCAGCGCGTCACCGTGTTTCTGGGACTAAATGTGTTCTGGCATTTAGAGGCTGATGAAAAGGTTGATACCGCCACGCGGCTTCGCTCTGACTGAATGGTGTCGGGCGGCGCTGGGGCCCGGGGCGACGTCCACCCCCCCGACCCCCCACCCTCTGTTCCTGCCCCGGCTCCTCGGCCGTGGCGAGTGTCTCGTAAATTGCTTTTCCCGCCACATCCCCTCCACTTTACAACACATGACGACAGAATCAGCAAACTCTCGCAGCTCGTGTCATTTCAGACGTGAACTCCAGGGGGGTGGGGGGGTGGGGGGGGCTCTTGGTTTGTTTCTGTAAACCAGTCGTTCAGACGCCCATAATGGCGGCGTGTTGTAGCGATGATGATGCTAGCAGGTAAGCAGCTTCCATTAGAGGAAGCCTCATTTAGAGCAGTGTTACACCCCAGCTGCCCCCCCACCCCCTCCCCCCCCCAGCTCATAATGGATGATGGCGGCTCGGCCTGCGTGCAGCAAAGCTTTAATTAAATCATAGTCCAATCATAATCCATGTTGTTAATTAAACTGGATAATTTATAAGTACAAAAGAGCGTATTTATTAGCTGCTCTGCGGTTGTGGCAGAGCAGTAACGTGCACGGGGAGCGTGCACGGACACATACACTCACCCCCCCCCTGCCTTACAACCTTTTACTATTGATGCCCCTGCATGATTGATAATGAGACAGAGGCCGCTGCACTATTTGTCTAATGGCCGTGCAATTAAATCCCCTTGTAAATGACCCATGCCTCATTTCATCCTAATCTATGGAATTTTGATTGAATTTGTCAGCGCTAATTGAAAAATACTGCTATTTAATGTCTGCATCGCACTCGCAGATCAGGACGCCATTAATGAGATCGTGTCCCAGTGACCCTGAGGGGGGGGGGGGGGGGGGGGTATCCATGCGTGCCCTTGACTCAGCCCAGGAGGAGAGGGGGGGTGGGTCTACTGGGAGATCCAGTAGGGTCAGAGGTCACGTCCCTGTCTCCGTCGATGATGTGTTGCGACGGCGGTGGCGTGGACGAGGCCGGTATGAATTGATGAGGAAGCCATTAGAGGATTCATTAACCGGGAGTTTGATGCCGACGCAGGAGCAAATATTGTGATTTAAAGCTTCTTCGCAGGAGATGAATCGCAGGATAATCACAGACGACTTCAAACCTCATCATGAGTCACCAAAACACGAGCCGGGGCCGAGACGCCGCCGCAAATCAACAGTCCCACATCAAACTGCTCGTAAAACCATTTCTTTACAGCTGCATTCATTACCAGTCAATACAGAGCATCCCAGTTTCACCTTCACACACAGCACCAGTCACATTGTGTCCGTGGGCGAGGACAGGGCGTGTTTAAAGAACCAGTTACTGAAAACTACAGGTACACACATACATACATATATATATAATATATATAACAGTCATACGAGACATAAATCTGACCAGTAACCAGTCAACAGATTAAATAATCTGACGGAACCAGTTTGATAATGAAGGTTCCATCAGAACTGATCTGCACCCGTATCCATAGCAACAGTTTCTAAGTCATTAATTAATCAATAATCAGTCATTGCTCAGTCTTGTTCAATAAAGTTATTTCAGAACAATTGTCACCAAACACAAACCAGCTTCTACTAAGTGACAGACTGAGACTCAGAAGTTTCCAGAGGTGGATGAGACGCAACCTGTTGTTTCCAGGTTCTGCAGCAGAACGAGGGCGATGACACTAAAACACAAAACACGAGTTAAACACGAGTTAAACACGAGTGAAACACGTTAAAGTGGTTTTCTTGTGCCAACGGAAGTTTGATTTAACCTCAGATAATAAAACCTGCTCACAGGGAAGAAGCTACTTACTGTAAATACACTGAGAGTTACTAGTTACTGTAAATATACTGAGAGTTACTAGTTACTGTAAAGATACTGAGAGTTACTAGTTACTGTAAATATACTGAGAGTTACTAGTTACTGTAAATACACTGAGAGTTACAAGTTACTGTAAATACACAAGTTACTAGTTACTGTAAATATACTGAGAGTTACTAGTTACTGTAAATACACTGAGAGTTACAAGTTACTGTAAATACACAAGTTACTAGTTACTGTAAATATACTGAGAGTTACTAGTTACTGTAAATACACTGAGAGTTACAAGTTACTGTAAATACACAAGTTACTAGTTACTGTAAATATACTGAGAGTTACTAGTTACTGTAAATACACTGAGAGTTACAAGTTACTGTAAATACACAAGTTACAAGTTACTGCAAGTCAACGGTGCTTCTGTTATCTGAAGTGAGTTTATTTTAAGTTTCCTTTACAACGAAGTGAAAATACATTTTCTTCTCATCTTGTGTAGATGATCATTTTATCGTGTAACATAATAAAAGTTAAATTGATTTAATACATTGATGTGAATCAACAGCAACAGTTCTCACGTTCAACTGTTTGTCAGAAACAATGAAACCTTCTGAAAACTCATATTTACTTTGAGATGTATTTAAATGATTATCAAAATGAAGCCGCTTCATTTTGATAATCATTTAAATACATCTCATTCTCTTGTAGGAAATGATGAAGCTGAAAGTGACGTCAGGTCCAAACAGGTTTTGGCCCCGAGGCCCCGAGAGGATAGTGAATACAGTTACTGCGTTTCATGATGGGGAACACGTACTTCTGGAGTAAGACTAGTTCTGTAGTTTAGTGGTAAGAGTATTTCTGTAGTTTTGGGGTTATACTATTTCTGTAGTAAGAGTATGTTTGTATTTTTGCAGTAAGAATATTTCTGTAGTATTGTAGTAAGAGTATTTTTGTAGTAAGAGTATTTCTGTAGTATTGTAGTGAGAGTATTTTTGTAGTAAGAGTATTTCTGTAGTTTTGTAGTAAGAGTATTTTTGTAGTAAGAGTATTTCTGTAGTTTTGTAGTAAGAGTATTTCTGTAGTAAGAGTATTTCTGTAGTAAGAGTATTTCTGTAGTATTGTAGTGAGAGTAGTTTTGTAGTAAGAGTATTTCTGTAGTATTGTAGTAAGAGTATTTCTGTAGTATTGTAGTAAGAGTATTTCTGTAGTATTGTAGTAAGAGTATTTCTGTAGTAAGAGTATTTCTGTAGGTCAGGGGACTAGAGGCGACCTGTGACGTCATGCCCGTCCACCAATCAGGGCCGGAGCGCGGTGAGGGGGCGGGGCTCTCCAGGAGCAGACGCGCACAGGAGCGTAATTTAAATCCAAACACATCTGGACGCGCGCAGAGCGGACACACACACACACACACACACACACACACGGGCTCAGCGGGAGACAGAGGGACAAGTGTCCGCTGCTCAGACACCGGAGTCCGGTCAAGTTGAAGTGGAGCCGCGGGACGCTCGGTTCTCCAGAGCGTGCGGTGCGGTGCGGTGCGGTGCGGTGCGGTGCGTGTTGGTTGTTGGTAGAAGAAGCAGCAGAAGCAGCAGAAGAAGAAGAAGAAGAAGAAGAAGAAGTTCCCTGTGCCCTGGACCCAATGGAATGTTTCACTTTAACCGGATTATCGCAGCTGTGAACTTCCAGACCGAGGCGGCTCCACCGGGGCTCCTGTCTGTCCGCAGCCGCCCGCCGCGCCTCCTGCCCGGCCTCCTGCCCGCTCTCCTGCCCGGTCTCCTCCCCGGTCTCCTCCGGCTGCAGCGGTCGGTCCTATGAGCGCAGCGTTCAGCTCGTCCTTCATGGTGATGCAGCGGCCACTCGGAAGCACCACCGCCTTCAGCATCGACTCTCTGATCGGGGGGCCCCCGCAGCCCAGCCCGGGACACTTCGTGTACACCGGCTACCCGATGTTCATGCCGTACCGGTCGGTGGTGCTCCAGCCGCCGCCCCCGCCGCCCCCGGCCCTGCAGCAGGCTCTCCCCGCCGGACACCACCCGCAGATCCCCGGCCTGCAGGGCGGCTTCTGCTCCAGCCTGGCGCAGGGCCTGACGCAGGGCATGGCGCAGGGCATGGCGCAGGGCATGGCGCTCACCTCCACGCTCATGGCGTCGCTGCCCGGAGGATTCTCCCCGTCCCAGCAGCACCAGGAGGCGGCCCGGAAGTTCGGCTCCCAGGCGCTTCACGCGGTCTTCGACAAGGAGCTGCGGCTGGAGGCGGAGGAGAAGAGCTTCCTGCAGAAGGAGTCGCTGCAGGGGTTCCACGACGCGGAGCCGGTGCAGACATCCACAGGTAGGCGGCTCCCTGCTCCCCGTCAGCCCGGGGAGAGCGCTCCCGGGCCGGCTGCAGTGTGACAGCACGACCGGAGCAAACAACCGGAGCCGAGACACTTGAATCTAAATCCTCACGGATCGTTGTTCCGTTAAATCTCGTTTTTAAATAATCTGTTTTTAATTTAGAAAAAACATTCAGGTTTTTATTATTTAGAAGAAAATGAATAAATGAAAATGATTTGACTCTCGTTGATTTGAACAGAAACTAATTTAAAACTAATTCTCACAAGATGAAGAAAGATTTAAGAAAATGTTCTTTCATCTTTTTATTTCGTATTAATGACAAATATTAGAAAAAACTTTAATTATGAGTTGATAATTTCTTCGTTTTTAAAACAACTTCTGTCCATTTTAAACAAGTGAATTTAAATAAGTTCTGCTTCAGTTTGTTTGAATCTGAAAAACAGCGGAAGGTTTTATCTTCATAAATAAAATGATTCAGTAAATCTCGTTTGAATCAAGTTTAAATCTGAGTTTCAGTTAAATGATAAAAACCGTATTTATTATATATTATATAATTTAAGTTATTTATTGATCTCGAACATGTTGATGATAAATCACGCGGCGCGTGTTCGTGGATTTATTCGTTGTGACAGACGCGGAGTCTCCGTTTCACAGAAGAGGCCGCGCGGAGACGCGCCGTGCGTAATTACGCGTGAAAAATAAAACTCCGTGGAGAGCGCGTGTTCCGCTGTGATCCAAACACTGATGTGATGATGATGATGGACACGGACACACACACGCGCACACACACGTTCACCTCTGGGTTCATGTTCCACTCAGCACCAGTTTAATAATAACTAATTCTCTTCTACACACTTTACTATCTGTTTCTCTGTTGGTTTGATTCACACAGCTGTAATGTCCTGTACTTTATGGTTATGGTATGTTCGTATTGTTCGTGTCCTAACTGGTGAACTGTGTCCCAGGCAGAGGACTCAGTAAAGACGACTCGAAAGACGAGGACAGCGGGCGGAAGGACGAGACCTTCTCCATGGACAGTGACTTGGACTACAGCTCCGACGACAACCTGACCTCCCTGAGCCACAAGGAGGACGGGGACGGGGGCGGAGGTCTGGAGGACGCCCCGCACCAGCACGGCTCCGGCTCCGGGGGCTCCGGGGCGGGCGGCGGCGGCGGCGGAGGGAAGAACCGGCGGCGGAGGACTGCGTTCACCAGCGAGCAGCTGCTGGAGCTGGAGAAGGAGTTCCACTGCAAGAAGTACCTGTCGCTCACCGAGCGCTCGCAGATCGCGCACGCGCTCAAGCTGAGCGAGGTGCAGGTGAAGATCTGGTTCCAGAACCGACGCGCCAAGTGGAAACGCGTCAAGGCCGGAAACGTGAACAACAAGTCCGGGGAACCGTCCCGGAACCCGAAGATCGTGGTGCCGATCCCCGTGCACGTGAGCCGCTTCGCCATCAGGAGTCAGCACCAGCAGATGGAGCAGAACCGACCGTAGAAGAAGAAGAGCCCGTCCCGTGCCGATGCTTTTAATAATCACCAGTGATCCACTGGGTCAGAAACCAGTTCCTCACATGTGGCCCCGCGGGATTCGAACTGTGTTCACAGGATTCACCCACGTGGCTTCACGTGGCTCCAGAGCCTTTCACCGATTTGACCCTTTTCCAGATTCAAACCAGATCAAATCTGTAAACTCCTCAAACAAAGAGCTTTGATCACATATTGAATATCTCTCCTGTAATTAGACACTGACATGCCCCCCCCCCCCCCAAGGACCGTGGCTTCAATTAGAGACATGACGTTTTGTGACAGATCACATTAACGAAGCTTTAATTACATTTCTGACTCTGACGATTTAATTATGGCCCAAATGTCACCGAGACGTTTTTAAATTCAACCTTTTCCTGCCGCGGTTTGGTTTTCACAGCTGAGACCAGAGATCCAGACTCCAGCTGGAATCGGACGTTTCTCTGCTCGGGCACGAGCTCGGGCACGAGCTCGGGCCTTTTCCTCCTCTTCATCACAACTCAGATTAAAAGCGTCAGCACGAGACAGAGACTCTTGACCCGGAAGTGCGCGTGCAGAAAGAAGAGTGTCATCGTGAAAAACTGCGCGTGAAGACGAAGAGGAGGATGAAGAAGAGACAGCACCCCCCCCTCATGTAAATACACGCGGGACCAAACTGAGCACATGACGTCATTTGAAACGTCGTGGATCTGGATCCGTTTTTAACGAAGCTCGAGTCTGAAGATTTGAAACTTTCCTCAAACGGCTTCACTTTCAGTTTGATTCTTTTCCTCTGGACAAAGTGACGCTGCTAATTTATTTATATGAAACTGTGTTGAAGTCATGAAACTAACATTCCTGAAGATGAAGGTGTGAATTAAAGCCTGAGCAGATGTGAACATGTGCACTTTGTTCTCCTCCCGTCAGAATAAATAGAACTTCACAGAGAATCAAACTCCAGATGTTAAGCATCTGGGCACCCTTTAGAAGGAGTCAGGGTTTTATTTTGAAGGCCTGACTCTCTGAAAGGCCACAAACCTTCACATGTGAATCATTTGAAAACTTTTAAATGTTGATAGAAACTATTTGTTGTATTTAAATGTCTTTAAATTACATAAATAACCGGATGAAGATATTTGTTCAGGCTAAACGAGTTTATTTTACTTTGAGGTTTTTGTTTTAATTCTATTTGAGAAACAGATTTTGGTGAAAACAAAGTGAATTAACTGTTAATTTAATTCATGTTATATTTATTATTACAGAGAAAATTAGGATCAGAAGCAGCGAAATAAAAGGTTTAAAATCAAAGTGAAATAAATGTTTAAATACCTGGAAGCTGCGGCTCAGTGACACGTGACGGTCAACCAGGAGGACACACTGAAACACACATCTCATCAGCATCATTATATTTATTAGCATTATTTATTATTTATTGTTCAAAATAAAAAGTGAAAAATCCAAACAGACGTTACCTGTCAGCTGCGGCCTGTGACGTCACGCAATCCGCGACACCTGTGGTCCATGTGGAGCTGACGGACACACACACACACACACACGTTAAACACACAAATGTAAAAACACACGTGAGAAACAAACGTTAAACACACAGACACACGCAGTCAGCAGTGACCAACACGCACTTGAAGACACACACACACACACACACACACTTCCTCATGTTCGACGTCCAGTTCGTTAAAATCCTCCGGACAAATTAAAAACGTTTTTTAAAGCAGAATTAAAAAGGTTCACTCGGTGAAGTCACAACGTGCACGCGCGTCCCGTCGTTAAATTGATTGTTAAACGTTTTTGTTTTAACGTTAAAAGAAAAGAAAAGTTCGTCAGCGACAGAATGACCCAACACACCTGAGTGATGACGCAGCCGGCGTTCGGATACTGACCGGAAATGACGTTAAAGTAAAAGTTTAAAAGTCGTTTTAAAATAATGAATAATTATAATCATCATTTTAAAGTTCAGTTTTTATTAGTTTAAAACAAACTTTATTCCACTAATTGTAATGATAGACACCGTGCTGCATTGTGGGAAATGTAGGAAACTGTATTATTAGATTTCAAAATTTGATTTTGACAATTTAAAAACCAAGTTGAACAAAATGTGAAGCAGTAAAACCCAGAGATGAACAGCTGTGATCTCTGGAGCCTGGTGATTTATAAACATATATAAAGTGTTGGTGTCATCACCTCGTTGAACAGAAGAGGAAACAGTTGGTGACTTACACTTCATTCTGTTACACGTTAGAATCAGTGGGATCATCTGATAACTGAGACCCAGGGGATCAGCTGAGGCTCTTCTCCTCCTCTTCCTCCTCCTCCTCTTCCTCCTCACATGAACAGAAATCATGAATCCAGAAAACCCAGTGTCGTCTTCCTCCTCTTCTTCTTCTGTGGTGTCAGACATGTCAACAAGGAGAAACAGAGTTCTGCAGTTTCTCTATCTCCTGGAGGTCAAGTCATGAAAACATCTCATCATCCACACAAATAACGGCAGAAACACACAAACATGTCAGAATCATTTCTCTCAATCAAACGGTTCAACTTACCTGAGGAGACAATTCTACTTTTGCTCGATAAATCAAAAATAAAGATTTAGTTAATTTAGATTCTTTTAAAATGACACAACTACACAAAAACAATATTAATATGACGAATACACAAAGATTTGGTTTCTTGTAACACGTTATAAACAAAGATCTGAAAGTGATTCCACGTTTTTAAAGTCACTTTCTTCTTTCACCTGCTGAACCAAACAGAACAAACGTGAAAATGAGGACAAACGTTCAGAAGAGAGAAAATCGTACGAAGCATTATTCTCGTCTTTATTGAAAAGAGACACATTACAGTAGAAGACTCTGTATTAGGTAAAATTTTTCAACAACGGTACTGTACAGCCAACAAAAGTCAATAATAACAATAATAATAATTAGAATAACAATAATGTGTCTGGATGATAAAGGATTCTAGTAAAACATGGATGGACTCGAAGGGTCAGAGAGAAAAGTACAAAAACATAGGTTAGAGTGGGCGGAGTCTTCCTGGCTAGGTGCGTTTATAAATAATGTGGTGGGCGGCCCGGGCGGGCGGGGCTTCAAGGTAAAGTATACATGAGGTAACACAACCAGACAAACCAGATGTTGACCACACGGAGTCGCGTTTTCGTGGTTTTGTAGTTTATGTACAGGCGACGCGCGGCGCAGACGAGCAGCGAGAGTAGCGCCAACGCGGTTTCCTCGTTTACGCAGCGTCTTCCGAAACAGACGGGATTTATTTACACGCAGCTTCAGTCGTTCTAATCTAAAGCTTCAATCTTATCTGAGCTAACAGCTAGAAAATATACTGCAACACGCTAATGACCATTAGCTTAGTTTAGCTAACACACGCTAGCTGCACCCGGAGCTTCACAGGAGGTTTTTAGTCTCAAAACATTTTTCAACTTTTCACGTTTGGTTTTAGTTTGAGGAAAACAAAGAGTTCGGTCACATGACTCGGGGAAAGTAAAGTTAAAGTAAAGTTTGATTAAGTTTGGATTTCTAAGAGGTTCGTAAAAACAAATCAGTTCAGAGAAAGTCGTAGTTTCTACCGAACTAATGTGTGAAAGCAAATAAACATGGACAAATTTTCATGTAGTGACGAAAATGCTGCAAGTGCATTAACACGTAGCTTCTGTTGCTAAACTAAGCTAACGGGCGCTAGCTGGCGATAGGATGATTCAAGTCTTAAACGTTTTCAACTTTCGATGTTTGTGTCAAGTTTAAGAGAAACGAACACAGAATGTCATGTTTGCTAGCAAGTTGAATCTACGTTAATGCTAAAGTGCTAACTGCAGTTAGCTTCAGATGACGCAGCAGCTTCTGTACCTGAAAACAGTTAAAAACCAAGATGGCCGAGGTTTCTGTGCTGCGACGAGATTAAATAAACAGATTCTCAGATAATGTGAAGAGAAACAAACATCTAAACTAAAACTGTCGAGCAGTTGTGCTAGCTGAGCTAACGAATGCTAACAGTTAGAACTTCAATGGATGTCTTGATTCTCTAAACATTCTCCATCTCTTCATGTTTGAAGTCAAATAGGAAACGGCTGCCATGCTAGTTTGTTAGCTGCTAGCTGTAGTTAGCTTTAAAACAGAGATTAAAGTTTTTCTGCTTCATTGAGAATTTCAAGTCCGGAGCGTAAAAAAAATAAATCAGTTATGAAGAAATCGTCAGAAGCTGCAGCCGCTTAAAAAACGTCAAAATCAAAAAACAGGAAAGTGTAGTGGACAGAGTTCGGGTGAAGACGGACTGAATCAGAGTTAGTGCATTTCTGTCATAAATAAACGGACGTCTTTGTCTTCCGTCCTTCTTGAGGACAGACGAGGGACATGTCGGACACAAAAACACAAAATAAAGTTCAGCCCCTTAGTAAATACGACGCCATCTTTGAGACGACTTGTGGGAAACGGGGGCGTGGCACGTACAAGACAAAGCTGGGACATAAAGGCAGGAGCGTAAAATAAAAAAGGCATAAAGAGGAAAATGCTAGTGTTTACGTTGACGACTGACTTTGTTCACGCAGTGTGTTCAATGTAAATATTGCAGCGAGGTCAGTGTCGCCGTTGCAACGATGTGAATGTTGAATATTGCTTGGATACAAAGTCGGGTTGAGCCGCTGCTTCACGACAACGTTCGGGGACGAAGCAGCAGCTGAGTTTAAAGATTTAAAGTAAAGGTCACATGACGTTAAGGAGCTTCTTTCCTGATCGTTAGCGTTCAGTCGACACGTTTTACATCCAGCTACGAAAAAAAACTAAAACAGTCACATCTACATCCATGTTTTTTTTTCTTCTTTTTTTTACAATTTTGTCTAAATGTGAAAACACCTGAAATCAACTTTCAACATTCACAATTCATCTGAAGTCTTTAAACCGGTGGCTCCTCCCCTTTTGGCACCTTGATACGGAAACGTTTAGCGTCCTGACTTTAACTTATCGCATTTGCATTCTGGACTTTAAGTCGTTTTATTGTGTAGTGTTTTCATTATTTTTAACTTTCCTGAGCTTTTAAGTGACGTTCGTAAAGGAGATGGTGTTAGTTCAGATTGACCTTGCGGCCCACTAGGGGGCGGTGTTCTCTGAAGTCAAGGGACCACTGGTTGAGACGCTGGTTTCCTGCTCTGAACCAAAACACGCAACATTCAGTCAATGTTTCTTTTCTAACCCGACACGCGGTTAGTACACGGGTTCTCTAAATACATGACGAAACACAGGAAGTGACGAAGAAAAGAGAGGAAGAGGAAACTATTTACAAGAGAGAAGAAGAATAAGGAGCCCTTCTTAGTGATTCGCTGAGCAGGTCAGGCGTCTGATTGGACGACACAGACTGAGAGGGAAGCCGCTGTGATGTCAACAGTTACAACAGATAAATATTTATACACAGAAACATTACATCGTGACGTCCATGTTTCATCGGCGGATCAAAAAATAAAACACCTGAAGAAGAAGAAGCGGATCATTTCCCTTTTTGCTCCGTGTGACTTTTCGCTTCGTAGCTGCTTCCTCGTCTTTTCCACTTTTTAAAACTTCAGGGAATCAAACCTTTGACCTGAATCAGGTTTGAGTTTAAAACGTACAAAAAGATTCTTCATCTTTTCATTGGGTCCTTCAACAGAAAACAAAATTGCCGATATTTTGAAGACAGATTTAAATAAAACGTGAATTTGCTGGATTTCTTTTTGAGGAATTGTGAATTTCAGAAAGTAAAAAAACTTTCTTCATCGAATATTCTGCAAATAGGTAATTAGAGTTTTTCCAGATGTGACATTCATGTGAGAATTTGTCTCAAAGTTTCATTAAGTTCTGAACTGAAAGACGTGAAAACGTGTAAAAGCAAAGTGGTGGTTCAAAGCCTCGGGGGGGAAGATGGTGGATGACGGACAGTCTCTGGTCCCTGAGCCTGACGAAGCTTCTGTACACTTTATACACCCAGAAAACAAAACGTCCCCGTCGCCATGGAGACGCTTTGATGGAGAGAATATTCACAACCAGGGAAACGTCTTCGATCTAGAAAACGTGACTAAGACATGCGATCTATCACTTTCTCTTTTTAACTCTAACAACTGATCCGATATTTGTGTTTTTACTTTAAAAGTTTTACATCTAGATATTTTTCACATGAAATAAAAAAACACGAAGCGGCAGGAGGAGGCGGAGTCTCGGGGGGGGGGGGGGGTGTGATGAAGATTCCTCCCACGATTCCTTGATATCGTCTTCATCGCACTGAAGATATGTTTTGGCGGGAAAGAGGGCGTGGATTCTGATTGGCTGTGGAGCTGGACAAGTCTTTCGAGGATTCTTGATTGACAGGAACTGGCCGCGTAGTGTGATGAGGTATGATGTCCGTAGAGCTTCAGACTGCGCCCTGATTGGACGCCATAAGTCATGTGATTATTTCCCAAGGAGCTCTGATGAGCCAATGACGAGCCAACCGTGGACCACATTTCCCAGCATGCTTTGGGTTTCTTCTCCCAAACATGGCGTCACCTTTAAATCAGTCTGGACGAGCCGTCAGGTGGTCGTCAGGTGAGGTGGGCGGGGCTCAAGAGTCACAACAGGTAGTGGTTCCCAAAATAAACGATGAGGATTCTCCCAAATGTGTGTGAGTGTGTTTCCACGTGTCCGAGCGCTGCAGTCATATGAGGGCGGTGCTGCCGCTGCTGCTGCAGCTGTTGTTGCGGTTGGTGTTGCGGCGGGACAGGTTGGGCGTGGCCATGAGCGGGAAGCGCTCGTCAGGACAGCCGTACTGAGCCAGCGTGTCCACGCACTCCTGACTGTTGGCCTGCCGAGCGTACGCCATCGCACTGTTACCGTGGGCGTCCCTCGCCATCAGGTCCACGCCGTACTGGAGAGAAGGTGAGAGAGAGGGCGTCAGCTTCAGTACTGTAATCTATTACTGATCACACATTACTTTACTCAGGAAACAAGTCGAGTATTCCTCTGGGATTAGTAACTGAAGTTTAGATTGTAATCCCTCACACCACATTACTAAGTGTAATCTGTTACTGCTTCATTTGAATCAAACTTCCTGCTCAGATGTTTCACAATAAAAGACCAGCAGCGCCTCCGTCTCTTACCCAGATGAGCAGCTGCGTGACGACCACGTTGCCCTTGCGGCTGGACAGGTGCAGGGCGCTGCGTCCGTCTCCCTCGCCACACGTCTCGTTGACCTGCTGTCGGGACCCGTGGGCGAGCAGCAGCACGACGGCGCGCAGGTCCTCCTCGGCCGTCGCCCTCAGCAGCTGCTGGCCCAGAGACAGGTCGGTGCCCGGCAGCGACGCCAGGAACAGACGCTGCTCGTACTTCGCCCGGATCCAGCGCTCTCGCTCCTCCCTGACAGACGACACACAGGGACGGAGAGGTTACACACTGACAGGAAGTGGACTGCTTCACAATAAAACCTCCTGACGGCAAGAGATGATCTGACCTGAGGAGTCGAGTTTGTCAACTATCACTTCAGAACATTCAGAACATTCAGAGTGAAGATTTAGTATTTTAGTTGATGTAACTCAGAGAAAGAAGTGAAATGTTTAACTTCTGTTTTTCAGGCTTTCTGTCTTCAACCCGTGGAGCTTTTGATTATTTGGATTCTCTGAGTTCTCACATAAATCTGTGTTCTCCTGCTGATTCTTCACAGACAGAACACCAGGCGGTGAAAGAGCACGTGACTGACGGCGGCCGCAGGTTCTCCTGACGTCCAACAATCCACTTTCTCCCCCTTCGGTGCAGAATGAGACACAGTGTGACAAAGAGGGACGGACGAGGGGACGTGGACACATTGTTCACAGATCGAGTGTCATGAACTGCTGATGTGTCTAATCCACAGATTTTATCACTCTAATCTCAGCTCATCCCCCCCACATGTAAACAGCAGCTCATTCAGAGAGCAGGGATTAGAGCAGGAGAGAGGGGGGGGGGGGGGGGGGGGGGGGGGGGGGGGGGGGGGGGGGGGGGGGGGGGGGGGGGGGGGGGGGGGGGGGGGGGGGGGTACGACGACCCAGGGGAGAGATATTGAGCTGTCCCCCCCCCCCCCCCCCTCTGCTCCCCTCAACTAAATAACCACAGCTCCTCTGGGGGGGAGACACAAGAGGATTCTCACACACACACACATCGTAATAAACCAAACTTCCTTCATAGACACGTTTGAATATTTAAAGTTTAGTAGAACTTTCACGTGACTCCTCCGGCTTCAACCCGTTAACGTCACAATTTAAACTTCAGCTTCTCTCAGCTTCGGAATCTGAGAACGTTCAGACACAAACTGTGGGAAAAGACACACAGACAACCTGCAGAATCTCATTAACTCTCTTCCTGGAGACCTGTGTGTGTCTGTGTGTGTCTGTGTGTGTGTGTTTTGGGGTGGGGGGGTGTGGTGGGCAGTGGCTAGCATCACGGAATGTCCCGGGGGCTTCTCCTTCCTGCCCCGACCCAGAGAGAGAGCAGGGAGGCTGGGCACCAGACTACGGCCGACAGCCCCCGGACAAAGCCTG
This sequence comes from Hippoglossus hippoglossus, assembly GCF_009819705.1. NCBI lineage: Eukaryota > Metazoa > Chordata > Actinopteri > Pleuronectiformes > Pleuronectidae > Hippoglossus > Hippoglossus hippoglossus. Next base: position 10,781,617 of record NC_047152.1, on the reverse strand, counting down.
GAGGTGTCGCTCAGTGTGTGTCTGTGGGTGAGAGAGTGTGTGTGTGTGTCTGTGGGTGAGTGTGTGTGTGTGTGTGCGCTCAGCGGGGCTCTGCTCTTCTGTCCTCCAGAGGACGGAGAGGAAATGTGAGGCCACTGGACCCAGGACACACATTCCTTCTCTCACCACTGGAGTTGCTAAGAGGCTGAGTCGAGTGTGTGTTAGTTTGTTGTCCATGTGTTTCTGGTTGTGTGTGTGTGTGCATCTAGTGTGTGTGTGTGTGTGTGTGTTGCAGTAAACAGTGACTCTCTGTCATCATGAACTAACGAGTCCTGATATCACAGCTCTGGACACTGGAGAGGCTAATTGCACTAATTAACGACACAGTGTGTGTGTGTGTGTGTGTGTGTGTGAGGCAGTAGGTGTTAACATGTGTCTACTGAATGCACACACTCATATTTAGTGTGTGTGTCGCTTTTCACATCCCATTAGACCAAGTGCTGTGCTTTAGCACTGAGGCATGCTGGGTAGATAATTAAACATGAGTCCTGGTGAGATAGAAACACACACACACACTAACAGACACACACACACACACACTGAGCCCAGAGGGTTTTAATGTGTCACTTAAATTAGAAGATAAAATTTACAACAACCAGAGGAAACAAACACATGAACAATGATTCTACTGAAACTAACTTGAGTGAATATTCAGGGATTTGACTGATTCTATGACTTCTAGAGTTTAATGCTACTGATTCTGATTCTATTGATTCTGATTCTATTGATTCTGATTCTTCTGTCTCTCATCATCACAATTCGACTGATCGTAGTGATTTCACTGTCTCCACTGATTCTACAGGATTTCTTTGATTGGATCATATTCTCTCGTCTCTGTTGATTGACAGCTCCATCAGCTGCTGTTTGCGGTCCCTGTTGGAAACGTTGGGGCGTAATGTGATTTTGTTTGGGGTCACTCAGGGAGCCACACTGGGCCCACTGTGCTTCTCTGATTTCCTGCCTGTTGTTTGGCCTCATTGTGTGTGTGAGTGTGTGTGTGTGAGAGTGTGTGTGTGTGTGTGTGTGAGTGTGTGTGTGTGGACGTTCCCCCTCAGCGGCTGCTTTGTGTGCTCATGTTTACACACACACTGAGTTTCCTGTCCGTCCAAAGGCTGAGGGTGTTTGTCCGAACCGACTGACTGACCTGCTGGACGTCCCACCAGCTGCTCCCTCTGACCAGTGTGTGTGTGTGTGTGTGTGTGTGTGTGTGTGTGTGTCAGGTCATCTGTCCACCACCACAAAGTGTGGACATGGAGCTGAACACAACACACACACACCCTGATCATCACACCAGCTCATTAGCATAACGACCTGAAGACACTCACTGAATTTGACGCCTCGTTTCACTTTTTAATTTTCAAACTACTTTTGCTTTTTATTATTTTTCTTTCTCAAACCAGACTAAAATCTAAAGACTATTTAAAACTGAGAAATCACTTTCATGACCTTTCACACGTGTGGACCGAGAGAAACAGGAAGTAGGAATATACACGTGAACAACGTGATGAGGACATTCATCTGTTTATTTAGAGGAAGTTTCTGAATTTTACCTGGATTCCTTTCAAAATAAAATCACCTGAGTGTTGTTGAGTATAATTCAGACTAAAAAGAGGATTTTCTCTCTGAGCCTCGAGCGGAGATGTATGAGCCAACACACGGCTGTGAAACTCATTAATTACAGTGTGTGTGTGTGTGTGTGTGTGTGTGTGTGTGTGTGTGTGTGTGTGTGTGTGTGGGGGGGGGGGGGGGGGGGGGAGTGGGAGGTAATGAGCGGTAGGAAACAGGGTTAAGAGTGACGTGGTGTCAGTGGCTCCTCTTCTGGCCTAATTAGCCCTCTAATTAATAGATTAATAGATAGATAGAGCGAGGATAAGAGCAGCAGCAGCTAACTGCCCGAGCTCATGATGAATCACCGGCACACGCTCCTTCTAACAAGGTGAGGAGGAAAGTCCGTGTGAAATTCACCCAGAACTACCTGCATCACTCCTTCTCTTATTTCACAGTCGCAGAGACAAAAGGAAAGAAGAGGAGAAGAGGCTGAAATCAATTAGCCTGTGTGAGCGGGTCGTTAGCTGCCCTCGGATGAGCACAGATAATTACAGGGAGGGTGAGGAGGGTGAGGAAGAGGAAGAGATGGAGACGGAGGGGTTAAAGGAAAGAAGGAGGGAGAGACAATGCAAATGAGAGGAGGAGGAAGAGTGAGAGAAAAGGTGGAGGAGGAATGGACCAAACCTCTGGACTGAGACGCAACGCAACGCCGCACAGATACAAAGAGGGTGGTTCAGAGAGAGAGATGGAGGAGGAGGAGGAGGAGGAGGTGAAGAAAGAGGGACGACATCTCCTCTAATCTAAAACCTTTAAAGCATCTTTACCACCCAGGTCAGACTCAGATAAACTGATTCTGAACGGCTGGAGCGTCTCCGGGGACAGAAGTTAAATCTGTGTCCACACATGAACTCTGTGAGACAGAGTCTGGACATGTTGTGTAGTTTGTGTTTCTGGAGATTCGGTTCACAACAACAGGAACAAGAAGAGAATCCAGAAGTTCTGGAACCGGCGTCGGGAAATCAGGACGAAACAAATAAACTCATAACTGAACAAATACTTCAAATTCCTCTGGTTTTTCTTTCAAACTTGACAGGAAGTCGTCCGACCCTCGTTCCACTGGAACTTGTTTGTTTTATTTCTTATTTACAATATGTTACAACTTGTGATCATTAGATTATTTATTTGATTCATATTTAAATACTAGATCACTGAACCCAGTAGATCCTGAACCTTTAAACCCTGGCTCCTCATCCTGACACAGATCCACCTCTAAAGGTTCCTGGTCCCTGAGGAAATCCCCTGAGCTTCATCCTGAGTCAGAAGCCTCTGATCAGCCCCAGTGAGACGGTGGACGTATAACATCAGGAACCCCCCCCCCCCCCCACTGATCGTATCTGAACCTCTGGTTGGAAACGTCCTCTGTCTCAGTCATCGCACTGAAACGTCTCCGAGGCCCCGACGGCCCCGACCTCGTGGCCCCAGGAGACGTTGACATTTCTACTAAATGAGCTGGACGTAGATGAGTGGACCTGTCTGACTGCGGGGGGGGGGAGCTGGGTTAATGTGAAACCTCAGGGACGGAGAAAGAGTCAGAAAATGCAGTCGACAAATTAATTAGGAGTTAAAAGGTGGAAATGGGAGATTTTAAAAATCAGAGGAAAGAGTCTGTGAGACGGTAAAATCCCCACAATCGACTGAGTCCCACTGAGTTCGATAAAGACGTGAAGCGTCTCAGATTCTAACGCTGCGGCGTTTCCTGTTTGGACCGAACGACCTGAAACGTTTCTGCTTTAAGAACCAGACACTGTATGAAATGTAGGTTTTCATGCAGGAAGCTTTGAGCCTGAGATCTGAGAACGTGTCGTACTACGTGTTTCTGTCGTCTCGTCTGCGCAGCTCAGGAACCAGATCCAGGCTGAAGACGCTGGTGGACGATCAGGATTCCTCACGAAGAGCAGCGGCTGTTTGTGCGTCTGAAGGTTTCTAGTGTTCACCAGCCGGCCGCCGCTCGCCGTGAACCCATTCCATCCAAACACATTACCCACAAACACCACACCGCTCTGCCGTCCACTTCCTCCTTCTCTTTAGTCTGTGAGCAATTTGCCGACTGAGCCAATTAGCCAAAGGGTGAGGGGGGGGGGCGGGGCCGTCGGCCGGCAGATTCATTCCTGCTCCAGGAGCCGCTGGCCGACGGCGAGCAGGGACGGAGTCACGCATGTGGAGAGCGTTATTTATTTCTTCATTATTAAAATAAGGGGGGGGGGGTTAATCTGATGACTCAGGCATAAAGAATGTGCATTTAGTTTGTGCTTTTAGTTCTCATTAGCATAACCTCCCCGCGATGACAAAGAATGAATGGCCCGGTGATTGGCTCGTGTCAGCCGGCTTAATGTCAATAGTAAATTGGAGGGCTTGTTAGGCGAGCGGGGGGGGACGCGGCGGCGGGCGGCGGCGAGCAGTCATGTACAAAATAATGTCTATTAGGACTAATTTAATCAAGGCCTCCCTTTTACAGATGAATTAGAATGTAGGGGCCAATTATTTTTCAACGTTTGCACTGGCACTGCCTGTCAGGAGGAGAGTGTGTGTGTCACTGTGTGTGTGTCACTGTGTGTGTGTCACTGTGTGTGTGTGTGTTGTTGGAAACGCAGCCCGTGGGGCGACTCGTATCAGCAGGGGCTGCAGATAATGGCGAGGAGATGATGGCAGGCGGGATCAGCTAGTTAACTGATGCAGATGAAACAGAGCTCGGCTCAGACTGAACACACACACGGACACTGAACACACACACGGACACACACACACACGGACACACACACAGACACACACACACACACACACACAGTGCAGGAGTCTGATATCGTAGGAAATTTGTTATTTATAAAAAACATGATTCTATTTATCTTAAAAACGTTCTTTTCATAAAAAGACGTCGTCTCACCTCAGACATTTAACCTGATTATTGAATTTAATATATATTATATATAATATTGAATCATTTCATCGTCTCAGGTGTTTCTGTGTCTCCGTCACACTTTGAGGATCATTTAATATCTGAGTTTTGATCATGTTGCATTTAAAACCTTTATCAGTATCTTTTATCAACCTTTACTTTTTTAATCTTTACTCACACGCTGTCGTATAAAATATGTCACTGACTCTGACTGAATCTAAAGGATAATTCAGTTTGTTAGTTTATTTGTGACTGAGGTCAATGATCCACAGTTTGGAAACAAATCAACAGGTTAATAAAACTCATCAATAAATCATAAATAAATTAAAACATAAACTGATCAGTGAACAATTTAAATCTCCAGTGAAACAGATGTTTCTCTTATTTAAATAAAATCTGGAGCAGAGATTTAGTTTCATGACGAAAACGTAAAACGAGAGAAAACTAACACACGTCTGAGACCAAGTCACACACACACACGCACGCACACAGACACACACACACACGCACACACACACACACACACACACACACGTCTTTAATAACGATGAACGAGACTTTAAATCGTCCGGTGTCACGTCCGTTAACGATGTTTCCTCCCTGATCGACGCCTCTGATGTGACACGTGTCCATCTCACATCGCACCAGTCCAATCTGTGTTAGCATCACACACTCAGGCTGTGTGTGTGTGTGTGTGTGTGTGTGTGTGTGTGTGTGTGTGTGTGTGTGTGTGTGTGTGATCAGTTTTTATGGGGTACGAGGCAGGGCTGCCCCCCTCCTCCCCCACCATTCCCTCTGACCCTGGGGGGCAATTACCTTGTGATGTGGGCCCCCTGCCCGCCCTCTCCTCCCGCTTGCCCCATCTGCTCCCCTGAGCCCAATCCCGCCGTCGTGTCGGGCGCTCGCCGCACCTGCACCCCGGCCCAGATTAAAAGCCCCTGGTCTAATTTTAAATCTGTTAGCGCTGCCTTTTCTTGGGGGGAACAAGACTAATCTGTTCCCATAAAGGGCCCTTACCCTGTCCCTCTGCCGGCTCCCAGCTCCCACCGACCTGCTGCTGAATTATTACTGGCCGAGCATTCGTCATGTGGGGCCCGGTGTTAAGTGCGCGGCGGTGATACTCAGCCCCGCTCATCCTTTAGCCGCCCTCGCTCCTGCTCATTTCTCTGCTGTCTAATTAAGGTGTGACGTCTCAGTACCGACAAATCTCCACCTCCTCCTATTGTTCACGCTGCACAACGACCACGACGCCATTCCTGCTCCACGCCTCCACCAGACGGGTCTCCACCGACACGTCTGGGACGTGTCACATTCAGGACCAATTCAAGTAAATAATAAAACAACGTCTTGATTTAAAACGTTGATTCTATATTTGTACAGACAAGCAGAAGATGAGAATCCTCTGTGACTCTGAGTAACTTCCACGACTTCCCCACAAACGCTGCACTGGTCAGTTCCTGGTCCCAGTAGGAAGAACCGCAGCAGAACAACAGGGCGCTAGCACAGGAAGTCGGAGTGAGAGAACGCACACAGGCCAAGATGCTGACCCTCTGCGACAGACTGCCAAAGGTCAGTGTTTGGCAGGAGCGGCGGCAGGGGAGGGGCTCCAGAGCACAGGCCGCCCAGGGGACGGAGGCACATGGCCGCCAACCACCTCCCCAGTGCGGCGGCCAGCAGGCGGATTAGCAGCACTGTCACTCGCTGTCCGCTCAGGCCTGTTAACGCGCGGCGTGCAGCGCGGCCTGCGCGGCCCTGGGTGCTGGTGTTGATGTGCCACTCGACAGATAATTAAAACAATGAGCTGTGTGAGGACGGTGCTGCCGCGGCCGAGCCCCCGAGCCCCGTGGGTGCTGCGCGATGGGCAGCGTGCCCAAACTTAGCAGCCCCTTCAGCGGTGGCATCAGCTGGGGCGCGGCACCGGGCGCCCGTGCCAGCTGAGGTGATGACGGCTGACCGCGGGCAGCCCAGGGTTAATGGGAGCGTTTAGAGGACGGCCAGTCTTTTTATGGTTGGTACCAACAGGATCCCTGTGGCAGCGCGGAGCTGGCACGGCTGGTGTTGGTCCACACTGCGACCCCCCCCCCCCCCAGCTGCAGGGCGCCATGTTGTCCCCCGTCCTCGCCACTGAGGGACGTCAACAAGTATCTGTCCTCATCATGAAGCATTGTGCTGCTGAGCAGGCGTGGCAAGACATTGTGTTTGCAGTGATGAGCTCCAGCCCTAAAACGATTAGCAGCGACAGAACCCCCCCCCTCGCCAAGTCCCTGACGTTAATGAGACCTGGAGCGCCCGTCACCGAGGGCAGACGCTCGGCGAGGGGGACGAGCGGCGAGGGGGACGAGCGGGGGATTCAAACCACAGCAAAAGATAAAGAGATGATGACAACAGTGGGAGCTGGCGAGGCCCTGTCACATGGGGGTGGGGGGGTGGGGGGGGTGGGGGGGGGGGTGCGATCTCTCCCAACATAACTCCTCCCTCCGGTCCGAGCAGGAGGTTCCACGGGGAGGAGGACGGAGGTGTTGAAGACTGACGGCCAAAGAAATGCACCTCCCTCTCTACAACCTCCTTTTCTATATCCCTCGGTTTTCCTTACCTCTTCCTTCAAATCTCTCTTTCCACTACGTTTCCTTCTCTTTTTCGTAGCTTCCCTCCGTCTCTCCCCTCCCTTCTCTCCCTCACGTCTCCCCTACTCAGTCTCCTCATCCTTCCCTTTCCTCCATCCATCCATCCCTCCCATCCCTCCTTCTCTCCTCCTTTTCCCCCCCCCCACACCTCTGACAGGAACCTAATTGGAGGGAGAGTAGAGGGGGGCCCAGACCTTGACAGACAGGAGGTCAGTGTAATTGCTGCTGGCCATATTAACATTAAGATAATCAGGCCATTAATTACCCTTTGGATCATTAAATCAGCCACTTGCAAAATGAAATTTCGGCCTCTATTACTCACTTGAGAGACCACGAGGGGGAGGGCATTTTTTTCATCCATCAGCCCCCCCCCCCCCTCTCTCTCTCTCCCCCTCCCTCTCCCTCCTGCAGCCTGGGTGAAGCCTCCCTCCTTCTTTTCCCACACTTCTGCTTCTCTGCAGGTTTCTGTGAACGTGACTTCCTGGTTTATATTGTAAATAAAGATTTTAAACACAAACATGTGATCTGTCAGGTCCAGGTATTAAAGTGATGAGGCTGATTTTATCTTTAATAAAAAGACAGAGAAACTGGTTCTTAACGTGAAGCTGCTCGGTTTGAGGAAGTGATTTTCTGTTGCTGTGTACGAGGAGTTGTGTGTTTTTGAAAGTGTGTAAACTTGTCGTCGTCTCTCAGGCTGATGTGTAATTTAAGAGGAACCTCAGTGACACAGCTTCTTCACATTATTTCATAGAGCATCACTGACACTTCATAAAGCTGCAATAAACCTGACGCCTTCCTCCCACTGAGCACAGCACGAGCAGCACACACACACACACACACACCACACCCACACACAGTTAGACAGAGACGGCTCAAGGGAAATATTTTCCATAACTTAACTTCACGTAGATTCTGTTTCCTTTTCTTAACCAGATAAAGAATAAAATCTTATTTTCAAGACATCAACAGTAAATAGAGAAAAACTCACATTTACATTGAACTGTTATTACTCAGTTAATTACACATAACACAGCATGAATCTGAAAATTATAACGAATGTGTCTGTAGTTTTGTGTTAGAAAGAAAAGCTCCTCACTGTCTTTTACAAAGAAGATGAAATAATGTAAGAGAATGTAAATCTCCGTAAAACAGATTTTCTTACAAATGTAAAAGATGAACTTGAGTCGTCACATGAGAAATTCAAAGGCCTGTTTTGTTCTATGTGACTTAGTTTAGACTTTGATCTTTATCTTAAACAGATAATTAACAGACTTGATTATTGAATTAAGGTTAAAACTAGAACATATTTACAGTTTGAAATCCCTTCAGCTCATAATGAATTATGATCTTACTGATATTTCTTTAACCAAAGATCAAGTGAAACTGAACTTTATCTTTAATCCGTGTCTGATTCCAACATCGTTTACCAGACCGAATATTAACAATAATAAAACCTCTGATGGATTTGAACAAATCCTCAGTCCTGGTTTTATCTGCGAGTTTGAAAAAGAAGTGGACGGACGGAGGAGTCGACAAAGAGAAGGAGACGAAGAGCGAGGGATGACGGGAGGAAGAGAGGAAGGAGGGATTTATGGAGGGGAAACGCCAAACGGCGAGCTACTTAAGGAATGGACTGATAAATACTGTGGACAGGACGGAGAGCGGGGGAGAGAGATGGAGGAGCAGTGGAGCGTCGCGGGTTAATTGAGATAATATTGACCTCCTTCTCTAATCTCCTCAGGGGGAAACAGGCTTCACATTCATAAATAAATAGGAACATGAGCAACAATAAAAGCATTAGTGCTGTGACGGAGGAGGGCTAATTGGCACGTCCAATACTCTGTGTGTGTGTCTGTGTGTGTGTGTCTGTGTGTGTGTGTGTGTCCACATATTACATCCTCATACATTTACAATCTGACCACGCGACAGTTTTATTTGACCGAAACCATCGAAACAGCAACATTAAGTGATTTTATTTTAATTTCCTCTGCACGCGTTTCATTTCCTCTGCTTCATAAATGAATGTTTCTTCATCAAAGCTGCTGTTGAATCAGATTAGTGACGCTCGGGCTTCAGAGGACCACTGAACCTCCGGTCTGAATAAACCTTCACGTTTAAATACTGTTCGAATACCTGGAAATGAAGGAAGTGTGTCACTGATTTCTATTTTTACTCTCCATCACGTTTTTCACTTTAATCCATCAAATAACAAACTGGTTAAATTCTGCTTCCGATGAGCAAATAAAATAAAAACAAACAACTGAATGTGAGCTTGTTTTTACTTGTTCATATTTTAATTAATTTATTTGTGTGTTAAATAACATGTCGATCATCTTTTCCTTCAAAACATCAACAATACATTTCTAAAGGGATCAATTAAAAATGTATATAACTCAAATGATCCTCTGGTGTAAAGTCAAATCCAGGTGATTATTATTTTCTTGTATCTAATTTGGATTCTGTTGTTATTTCTTGTTTTGTCGTTTCTATGTTTTAATAAAACTTTGTGCGTTATTTCCTTGTTTGTCATTTATTAAAAAATACGTGTGTGTGTGTAAAGACTTGTAATCATACGTCTTTATTAAATCAGTATTGTACAGTGGATATTATCGTCTACACATTATCTTTATACATAAAAACTATTTCTCTCCCTTCACTCAGGATTATATTTAATCTAATATCAGTAGTTTTAATTTGAAAAGCCACTGCTCAGGACTTTTATTTTTTAAATCATTACTTTACCTTGGATGGCGTGTGAGTGCAGGTTCCATATTGTGTGTTCGCATGTATCTGTGCGTGTATCTGTACACGCTGTGTGTCCCTCTGTGTGTGTGTGTGTCGGGGGGTCGTTCTGTGGGGAGTAATTATAAGGTGCTTCTGTTGACTAATGAGCGGTGGGGGGGTGAGTGCAGGGGGAGGACGGGGAAGTCGATCTTTATGCGGACGGCAGTCAGCTCTAATTTGTTATGATGGCTGCTGCAGCGGCCGATAATTACACAACACACACACACACTAACACACCCAGGTACACACTGATCAACACACACGTCGCGTTAAAGTTCAGCCATTTGTTACTATCACACACACACCTACACACACACAGAACACACTTTCTGTCAATATCATCCTCTCTGAACCCTGCTGTGTCTCTAACACTGAAACACTGCCCCCTGTCTGCAGCAGGCAGCAGTGCACTGACACACAGAAGAAATGTGTCTTCATGTTGGAAGCTGACTTCCTGTCGTGGTGGCGTGCTGTGTGCGTCTCCTACCTGCTGGCGTCCGGCCGGGCTTGAGGCGTCCCTGAGCGTTGGCCTCCCACACGCTGTTGGCGAGCTCGTTGCCGATGGCCGACATGACCTTGATGAGCTCCAGCGGCCACTCGTCCAGGTCCAGAGAGCGCACCCGGGACAGGTGGGTGCCCAGGTTCCTGTGGATGCCCGAGCACTCGATGCAGATCAGGGCGCCGAGGTTCAGACTCGCCCAGTCGGGGCCTGGAGGAGAACGACGGACACGATGAAGCATCAGAACCACGATGTTTCTTCTTCTATAAAACAGACGGATCAGCTGATACTCACTCTGAGCTTCACAGTCGGCACAGTGACCGTTTCCTCGGATGCTTCTGATGGACTGAAGAGCCATCGCCTCCGTCTGGCTGGTCAGACGAGACTGAGGGAGAAACACACAACTCAGACACAATGTCGTGTTTCATCTACACAACCACAACCACACCTGAGCGCTGTTTAAACACTGAGAGGTAGAGTTCAGACTGAAGCTTCAAACTACACCTCAGAGTTCAGGTCTCAGAGTTTAAACATTTTACTGTTAAACACACAGACACACACACACTGATGAGAACGAACACACACACCACACATACACACACACTTGTGTCCTACAGGTGTGTGCAGACGTTGGACAGATGTGAGTCTGAGCGTTTAAACCCAGTGACAGGAGAGGAATGAAAGAATAACACAGCAAACAAATAGAAGGAGGAGGGAGGGGAGGCCGGTGTTTTAGGTGTGTGTGTGTGTGTGTGTGTGTGTGTGTGTGTGTGTGTGAAAGGCTGAGAGCCTGAGGCGTAAACACGGCGTCGGAGCCGAGTCGCCTGCTGCATGTTCAGGTGGAAAATGGCAACGCTGAGGCTGAAAGTGAAGAACAGTAATTGGTATTTTGTAATTATGTGTGTGTGTGTGTGTGTGTGTGTGTGTGTGTGTGTGTTTTTACTGCTGATAATAATAATATCTATAAACACGAACGTTCCTCCGTGTGTTCTCAGCTGCATTCAGATAAGACCTGGGGTGCCGGAGCCTCACCTTGTTCTTGCTGCTCTCACACGACTGCAGACTGGCCAGGATCTGACTCTCGATCACCTGGACCCAGGAGTCTCGCTCCTCGTACGACGTGGCCTCAAAGTGCCACGTCTGCCCCGTCAGCGACACGATGGTGAACTCAAAGTTCTCCTCTTGTTCTGTGGGAGACAGGAAACTGTCGTCAGCAGAGACTCGTCACTCAGAACACCTGGAGCTTCCACAGCAGCTGTTTGTGATCCAGAGGAGAAGACGACCAGCTCGGCGTCTTTCTGTCTCCAACTCAGGACGTTTCCGCTCTGATACTAAATAAAACCCATGGAGGGACGTCAGCTGAGTCGGGAACAGACGGAGTCAGTGTGGGAAAGTGACAGAAGACGTTTTCTGTAACGTAGAAACAAAAAGAACTTGAGAGAATAGAAAACTGAACAGAAACTGATTCTTCCTGTGACGGACACCTGCTCTCCTGAACCAACCACTGCTGACCTACATGACCCCCGCCCCCTCAAGCCAGGATGTCACCCAAATTAAGAGCCCCTGTGTGTCCCCCCCCCGCCCCGACCCCCGACCCCCGGGGGCCCAACAGACCCTCTGCTGTCCTGTCAGTGGGAGAGGTCAGTCATTACAATCAGGGGCCGCTGCAGGGGGACATATGGATCCATTACCCAGAACCCCTCAGAGGTTAATGGGCCAATCAGGAATCAATTACTGCAAATCTGTGTGTGTGTGTGTGTGGTGTGTGTGTGTGTGTGTGTCTTTAGAAGAGATTAAAGTCCGACTCCACTGTGAGACGTGCAGCTGTGAACAGGAAGTAAGAGGAACAGGAAGTAAGAGGAACTCGACGCTCTCAGAGGTTTGATGCTGTAACTCGAGCACATTAGAAACTGTCGGTGACACGGAGACGATGGGAAGTGGAGGTGAAGGGGGGGGGGGGTGTCATCACAAAACAACTGGTGTTTACGATTGGAGGCAGGAGGAGGAAGTGACTTCAGATGAGAACTCTGATTCTGTAGTTTGAGTCTGATCCAAAGTTCTGAGGAGGCTTCATCTCTAATCTGTGACCGAGCAGATGGAACCCGGAGCAGGGAGGAGGAGGCCCATCAGGTTCCTCCGGTAATCGTTCATGACACTTCAGCCCAGTGTTTCTGGAAGCAGCAGTTTCATGACGTGTTCCGGGAGCGGAGAGAAGATGAGGTTTAATCAGTCGGCGAGCGGTCACGGCCGGCCCGCGAGGGGACGGCCGTTTGCGCTTCCTCAGCTCCACTCATTTGGCTAATTGGGAGCGTCTCAGAGCAGCGGAGCTGAAGTTCCCCTCCGGCTGGGATCGGGATAATCAATGGCCTCGTCCCAGGAGAGGACGGACGGAAGGTGAGGGAAGAAGGAAAAACCCCCGAGGCCAGACGGCGGCTGGAGAGATTGAAAACACCTTCACCGACCAAAGTTTCCTTTGCTGGAGAAACGTGGGACGGTTTTCATGTCTCTGCTGCTTCGGGCTCCCGACGAGGCCGAGGAGTTGATGTTAATTAAAACCACTGTTTACCAGGACTGGTTAACGGCTCAAGGTTAAACCAGACTTTCACTTCTAACACGCAGACATGTGCAAAAATAAAAATAGAGATTGTGTTCTTATAGCACATGAATGGAAACGTGACAGAAAGTAATTAGAGGTAAATTATCCTGAAACGTGCCGATCGGTGTAAACCTCGATACTGTGGCTGCACCACCACCATCTTTATTCACCGTCTGTGGACCTTCACGTAATCTGGCTCCAATTTAACATAATAACTTAATTTTCATGTCTTTAAACATGAAATCAACAGATTCAGGATCCGTCCCGACTCTCAACCTGTTTTCAAACCACAGACCTGACGAGCACAGATCCAGATGACGACCTGCAGCTCTTTCACTCGTTGTTAAAAGTTACTCGTGCGTCTCTGCAGCGTCTCAGAAACCCGAGATGTCTGTGACCTCAACTGATGCGTCTACTGATCAAAGTGCCACAGAAGCTCCTGCTGGTTGAAGTATTTCTCTCCTTCCTGCGTCCTCACTGAATTAGTCAAGTGTTTGATGGAGGCCACAGATTAGAAGTGTATGAAAATGTGTGTAATGAAGGACAAAGTGTAGATGAAGCAGAAAGTGAGGTGAGTATTCTCGGTCTCCTGGGTCTGCACCGGCTGCGTCTTCGCTCTAAACAACGACCCACCCACCGAGCGGAGCCGAGCCCTGCAGGGTCAAGAGCAAGAATCCCATCATAATTAAATTCCCATGATTCTCTGCTTCCAGCGGGGAGGGCTGTTTGGCTGCTTGACAATTATGGAAACCAACAATCCAGAAAGGGCCTGCCTCTCCGCGGCGTAAATTAAATGCTGTTTC